>NC_030421.2:23248886-23548886 GCF_001660625.3 Ictalurus punctatus
CCTCTAGTCTATTAAACAATTAAGGTTTTACCCCCATTAGTACTCTATACACCATTTCATGCACATACTTCAGGTTTAAACCTGTCTTGTCAGTACATTGCACAGATCCATACTGTAAATGATATATGTAGAAAAATTCTTAAGCACAGTGGTGCAGAAGGTGGTGTTGGTCCCTCACCGCTCCAGGGTCCAGAGTTTGATCCTGAGCTCAGATTTCTGTCTTTGTGGGAGTTTCATAGTTTCCAAAACCATGCTGGTAGGTGGATTGGCTACTCGAAGGTGAGAATGTTTGTGTGAATGGGTATGGGTGTGCATGTGATGCATTGTGAAGGACTGGCATCTCGTCCAGGGTGTAAATCATTAACTCCAGTGTGCAGCTCAGTCCCATGTTTGGGTTTCCCGGAAACCTAATTGTCTAAAGTAATGTAATGTAGTAACCTGTGAAGAGTTGGTTAAGTGCGTTAATACAGACTGAGAGAAGCAAATGAATAGAATAGTTTCTAATATTTCTAATGTCACCATCAACAAAAGTCAGCAAGTTGGTCATACACTGTGCACAATTTTCACAGGATAGGATTTGGGTCCATCACATCTCTGACCAGGACAAAACAGTTAGAGAAGTGTGAGTGAATGAATGAATACTAACACTTTAGAAGCTGGTGTTGAATGTCACTGTTCCCCCAGGACATTACTTAGCAAAATTGAATAAATTAAATGTTGGATTAAATTGGTGCATATAAGGCAAGGTCTCCAATGAGAAAATGATCAGGTTTAATTTAGAGTGCCTGTCTGGAGAGAAGTAGGGTTCTTTATCTGATATCGTATTCTTTAGAAGTCCATCGCATGACTAAGAGCCAGGATGATATAACTATTCTCCTCAAACTCCACTGTATCCTCATGTCACAAGACCATGTGCATACTACTGCTATCAGAGCACAGCTGCTTTAACCACACACACACACACCTATCACAAAGAGCAAGAAGGTTTATAAACGAGCAGAGCGTGTACACATAAACACACACCCACACCCACACTCCTATCACGAAGAGCAAGGTGGGTTATAACTGAGCAGAGCGTGTGTATACATATATACATACATACATACACGCACACACACTCACACACAGTGTCATAGTGTACAGGTAGTTCAGACTTACACATACTCAGTAGCGACAGTTGTTAGATTTGCAGTACTGCTCTTGGTCCCAGCCAATCAGAATTTGTCACTGACCTCAGATCAGACAGAGAGAAAGCGAGAGACGCGCAGGAGAGAAAGAATAACTCAGAGGTGGAGAGCAAGAAGGAAAGGGAGTAGAAACACAGAGAAGTCACCATGCCAAAGTGGATGAGCTTTAAGCTTTTCAAAGAGAGCAGACGTGTAAGTACTCTCCTTTATGGTTTTATTTTTTGCTGTCGTAATGAGCCATGCTGGAGACAATTAAAAGTCTGTAAGTGTTTAGTGGTTTAGTATATTTCTGTGCTGTGTATCTGACAAGCTGTCAGAGATTATAAGAAATCAGGTGGACAATTCACACAGGTCAAAGGTGCTCTGTGTGACGGTGCGGTATGTAGTGAGCTTGGTATGGCAGAGACTCTAAAGCCAGCACAATGGGATGGGGGGGGGGGGGGGGGGGGGGGATTTATAAAGTTAAAACTTGGGTTATAAAACTTTTTGCTTTATGATTCACATCATGAGTCAATTACAAGTTTTTGGATAACTGGTATAGGGAATTTTGTGTTTTAGTGTGAAGTTGATGTTGACCAACATCTGTGCATCAGATGTTCTTTTTTTGTTGTTGTTGTTGTATGAAATGTATGCTGACAGCATGTAGACACCGTGTGCAGGAAACAGGCTATTAGAATGTGCATAACAGAAGAGTTTGCTCTTTAAAAATGCATTAGCACGCTAACATCAATCTCTCGAATCCAGTGCTTTGGTGCCTTTGAATGTGCATAAGTTTATCATCTTTCCTATAATGTTCCTTATTATTCTCATGAGAGACATATGAGAAATAACGAGCGTTTTCACTGGCATGGTTTGGCAACTAGAAATTAGGTCACACTGAGGGCTTTAGCACACCTACCCAAAGGTTAGTGGGTTGTTTTTTTTTTGTTTTGTGAAATACAAAATGAGCAGTCAGGGCTAACATCCCTTAGTAACCTTTTTTTGCAACCTTCAGTTTAATTCTGCAATTTAAACTGATTTCTTAAGTAATCCTACATTCTCACAAATTCCCCCTTTGGACAGAAGTAGTGAAACTACTAGAGCTATAGGTTACTAGAAGCACTAGAGCTATGAGGTTAGTGGTGCTGACAAATAAGGGCGGACTCGTGCCACCAGTTTAGCATTGTGCGAAATCATCACACAGTTGTTCAGTAATGTATAAATACCGGCATCTACAGAAATAGACAAACGTGTGCTCAATAGCTAATAAGCTGTATCACTAGCTATCTTGAAGGTAGAATCACTTCCTGAGAATGTACAGGGTGTCCCAAAAGTCTCCATACATAAGGGATATTAATGCTTTTTTTCATCCATTTTAATGAATTAACTTTTCTTTTCCAGTGTGCTGTCCAGTCACATGATTTGGTTGCATGAAAACCTCATTATCTAGGCTAAAAAGTACAATCTAATGAATTAAACATGTACAGTGTGGCGAGCTAGTTGGCTAGGTACTTGTGCATTTACACAGATTAAAGCTGGGTGCACACACAGTAAAATCCCTAGTATTGAATTAACACGTCAAACTAGCCATCAGAGGCTACAGAATATGGCCTAGGATTATAGGAATCTTTCAGGATTCTCAAAATTAGTCTCCAACGACTGAATCGTGGCCAAAATCGTACAGTGTGAACCCGATTTTAGGGAAAAACAAATGTGTGCATGGTCCTTAATCTCTTCATTATCCTATCATGTTTACCAGATTGACTAAAAGTCAGCAAGTTGTTTTGTCTTTGAGTTGTAGGGTTTTGTCCTTACATTGCACTTCAATGATATTCAAATGTGACAAGTGTTTTATTTTTTGTTTTATTATGTTTAACGGTGAGGTTTTATTTCTACATGCCTACATTTTCGAAATTGTGAAAAGATCGTCTGTCATCCATGCATGCTAATCAATCCTCCAAGTTAAATATTTTTCCACTATAAAGCCAAATCGCACCTTGGCTGTTGCATGTAGTGCAGCAGGAGGTAGAACAAGTAGTGTGCAATATAGTTATGACATTAAGTTTGTGTCGCACCAGGGTTAAGATAATTTTGTTTAAATATTGCTACATACCAAATGACAACTTTTGCACACTTTTAAAATGGAAGCTTTCCTTACTTTCAGACACCATGTTTTACATTTAAGTCAGAGAGAAAGTCAGACATACAGGAGATGGAGACAGGCAGAAAGGGCAAAACCGTTTTAGAGCCTCTAATTTCCATGACAAAGAACCTCCATCCCATGAATTCACAAACCCTGTGTCACCTGACGCGTGTCCTTTCCGAGGTGGGATTTTCTACGTCTGACACTGAAAATCACCTAGCAACATCACCTTCCTCCCCCTCAACATGGAGACCTGATAATTCAACATGCAGATGGTTGCTGAGAGAAAAGAATAATAACAACAACAAAAGACTCAGCATAGAGTACAGTATGTCTGCTTTGTGCTGTTTAAACCAGCCACCTCTCTGACCTTTCAGAAGCTGCCTCCAGTGTGAAATGAGGCTCTACTGCTGTGAGATCATAAGAGTCACCACATGACATAGGACCATAGTGGAGCATTAGTTTTGTAGAGGACCAGAGTGTTGTCACTGCATGATTTATTTAGTGCATTTAGTCGTCTCGTCTATTTAATGTTTTGTCGGGGAACCTTGTATCCGATCTGGCCAGATATACAAACGTGGCTAAAAGCAAATCTAACTTAGTAATACTGCCTGACTAATTCTGTCTGACTGAGCTTTTTTTTAAACTATTGCTTTCTCTGCAGGCTCTTTTCCTCTGTAATCAGTACAGTAACCAGCTTTGCTGTACAGATAAAATATAATTTTATAGGTTCACTTTTTAGTAGGATCTTGATATCTTCTTGGTTTCAACCATCAAGGGAATCAGTAGAGGGGTACAAAAGAATTTCCAGAACATTAGATGTATACAGTGACATCACCAAGAACAGGACTTCCCTCCAAAATGAGCAAAGGGGCAAGATGAATACTTTTCAGAGAGGCTGCCAAGATACCTACAGCAACATTAAAGGGATCAGGAATATCTGCCTGTTTCTGATCACTCTCTGCATGTGACATCAATCTCTCATATTCTTCAGCCCCAATGTTATAGGGTAGGGTGACTAGACGGAAGCCCTTTCTCATGGAAAAAAGGCCCGCATAAGTCTGGTGAGACCATGGAAGAAGTTTTTAAGAATACTTCTAAAGATATTTTGGTGCAAAAACAAAACAGGTTATCACCCAAAGAACACCAAAACCCATCGTGAAACATGGTGGTAGCAGCATCATGCTATGGGATTGCTTCTTGTCAGCTGAGACTGGGGCTCTAGTCAAGATAGAAGGAATCATGGAAAGCTCCAAATACCAATCTATTTTGGCACAATCTTCAGTACAATAATGACCCAAAGCACAAATCCAACACAACAAAGTAATGGCTGCAGAAGAAGAAGATCAGTGTTTTGGAATGGCCCAGTCAGAGCCCAGATCTAAATCCTCTTAAAAATTTATTATTAAAAACCCTGTGGAATGGCTTGAAGAGGGATGTGCTCAAGAGATCCCCTTGCAATGTAATAGATCTTGAGCATTTTTGCAAGGAATAGTGGAATACCAATGCCAAATCATTATATGCTAAGCTAGTCATCACTTACTCAAAAAGACATGATGTAACAAAGTATTAGTTTAGGCATGTACACCTTCATGCAACCAGGTTATTGTAAGTTGTATCCCCCCCAAAAAAAATGTCTCTATATCGTTTCCACTTGAATAGTGTTTGCTGCTATATCACATTAAAGGTAGAAAAAGATCTGACATGATTTATCTTGGTTATTTATATCACAGAAACCTGCAATTTCAACAGGGGTGTGTAGAATTTTTATATCCACTGTAGTGTATCTTCAAAAGGGATTTAAGATCCATAAGTTGGCTGTAGTTAATTTTTAGAGTAAAGCTAAGGTTCGCTTTATTCACCTTTCTGTACTAAAGTTACAAAAGTACTTGATGGTACCACCCTAGTGACAAGTCAAGGTACAGATTAGTACCATTTTTCAATGAAATTGTTATTCTCTGGAATTGTGGAAAAGGACTTGGGAGTGACTCCCTGTCCCACTCATTTGTTTTTAAATCTTTTGTCCTGGGAAACCAAAATGGCATTTTTTCCTATGAATTTCATCTCCAATAATGAAATTATGCTTTCATATGCTTCAGAAATGTGAACTTTTCCCACAAAATACTTTGCTGATTCTGTCAGTTTGATTGAGGTCTCTGTTCACTCTCCTGGTTGCCTTTATAACAGTAGCAGAGAGCTATGTTTATTCTAAGGTGGCTTATTTATTTTAGTTGGGATGCTGCAGCACTAACTGTAGATGGAGCCATGGTAGATGTCTAAAAGTGTGTTGGGCTGCTTCTTTTGTTGCCACATGGAGCAGAAAAATGTCTTTGAAACCTGATTTAGTGTTTGTGTATATGACTGTGGCTTGTAACTCTCTCTTTAAATTACATTACTTTTAGGGCATTTGGCAGACGCACTTATCCAGAGCAACTTACATATATGTCATTTATTTAGTTGAGCAGTGGTAGCTTGGGTGGTGCTGGGATTTGAAGTCATGACCACCTGGTCAGAAGTCCAATGTCTTAACCACTGTGCTACCACAACCACTCTCTTTATCTAAGTCACTTGAGAAGCAGATTTGTGTTATTTTAGAAGAGGAGTATGATATCACAAAGGTGTGTCACATCCTGTAATACCAATCGCTTTGTACATTTAGACTCTTGCTGGATCTGCTTATGGTGGTGCCAATGTCTCTGTCATAAAATGTCATAAAACAATCAGCTTGACACTCCCTAGATGGCTTTGAACAAGTGATCAGCTTAGAAATCTCTGTTTGTATTATGTATGTGATTTGGATAACTGACTGATTTTAAATGGAATCTTGATGTTTTTAGCTCATATCTCCATAGTGTCTCTTTCTCGTTCTCTGTCTGGCTATCTCTGATTTTATTGTCAGCGTGGGTCAACCTTGGCTATTGCTAGATGCACTTAAGTATACAACCTTTGGCTGGCTTAAGTGTGTTGACGTTGCTCTGTTGTGAAATTCATAAACACCTTCATGAAATTTCAGTTTCTCAGTAGTCTTATCATTCTCCACAGGCCAGCCAAGACTAGGTCAATGTCATTTTCATCCAGAGCAAATTATTAATCTCTGTTATATTAAGACACTTCTCTTTGTGTGTTTGTAGGTGTTGTGTTAAAGCAACAGTATCTGTACTATCTTAGTGAGCATCATCTGAACACCTGGACAGAGCACGGAGAAACGCAGGTTGAATGTAGTTCTGTAGTATAGTTAACAGCAAATAAATGAATGTAGGAATCTGACTATAGTCTTTTAGCTTACAGTGGTGCTTGAAAGTTTGTGAACCCTTTAGAACGTTATAAATATGACCTAAAACAGCAGACGTTGTCCTAAAAGTAAACAAAGAGATCCCAGTTAAACAGATAAGACAAAAATATTATACTTTGTCATTTACTTATTGAGGAAAAGGATCCAATAGTTCATATCTGTGAGTGGTAAAAGTATGTGAACCTTTGCTTTCAGTAACTTGTGTGACCCCCTAGTGCAGCAATAACTGCAACTAAAAGTTTCGCTCACTCACACCTCATCATCCCATTGATTGAAAACCCCTGACCCTAAGTTCACCTGAAAATTATTTGCTAATCCAGATACTTTTTCAGATACTTTGAAATATTGGATCATTTTCCTCTATAAATCAATGAGCAAGTATAATATTTTCATCTCATTTGTCTAATTGGGTTCTCCTTATCTACTTTTAGGACTTTTCAAGCACTACTGTATATTTCTTAACCTGCAATAAACTCAGTGTTGGTTGGTAAGCAACTGTTTACCAGGGCACAGTCACTTTTGTGTGTACGTGTTTGTGTTGTATGTGTGTGCTTGTACAGTACAGTATATCTCTGCAATGTAATGTTAGCTGGTGTCGTAGGTAAATGTGAGGGGTGTGAAATGGTGAACATTGATTAATCAAATACAGTTCCCCAAATCAAAAACACCACAAGGAAAGTTGCTCCAAAACTGGCACAGAGTCTTTTATTTATACACTTAGCAGTACACTTAGCAGACTATCTCTTGTTCTTGCTTTGGCTGCATGTTCATTTTCTCACCTAGCCAAAAGAACACAACTTCAGCCTGCTTGCCAAAATGGATGCATATAATCGACTAAGTAATGAAAGCATTAAGTTACGTCGCATAACAAGTTGGATCTCCTGATGTCTGTTTTGATTATGTGTGGGCACTAGGATAAAACCTGGTGTAATGATGTAATATTAGAAAAGAACACAACATCATGAGTCAACATTTATCTGTCCAGATGTTTAGCCGGCTAGCTGACTTATAAGACATTCATGTCACCTACAGCTCAGACTTCGCCAGAATGTATGCCAGGAGTGAACTCTTGAGGTGATCAAAGATTCTGGAAAGCTTTGTGCTAGATGCTTTGGTTCAGTTTCAATAAGCCATGCAACCACAAAAACACAAAGGAAAATTGAGGTCTGGGGATAATTTGCAGATTGTTTATTGCTACACTGTCACTTTTTTGCCAGCTGTCATGCTTATAAAAGGAAATTATAAAAAGAAAGGAGCTTGACTGAGTTAGAGAAAGATCGACTTAACTTTTTAGGGGTGATGATTATAAATGGAATCCAGACTCACTAATGAGCCAGAGAAAGCAATTGTTGCTTTCTCTTGGTGATTGTGTGAAAAAGTGACAAAGAACACATGTCTAAAGAATAATTACCGCACCACATTGCTTTAGCTCTCATTGATTCCCAAACCTGTGTATATGCACTAAATAGCCTTAGCCCGTTTGGGTTCAGTGATCTCTGAATGAGTTCTCATTAAATGGCAGTAGTATGGTTTCATTCAAGTCCTCTTTCCTAAAGGATTCCACATCAATTGACTACGAATCATTTTGCCGCTGTCCATCCATCTCTGTTACTGCATGGTCTATGCAGTGTAGCTTTAGGCAGTAAATGCTTTGTGGTCCAGATCATGAGGAGTGATTTCTCTCATGATTTCATCCTCACTTACAGTATCTCACAAAAGTGAGTACACCCCTCACATTTTTGTAAATATTTGATTATATTTTTTCATGTGACAACACTGAAGAAATGACACTTTGCTACAATGTAAAGTAGTGAGTGTACAGCTTGTGTAACAGTGTAAACATGCTGCAGCTCAGTGTCAGGGTCTTGGCAATCTTCTTATAGCCTCGGCCATCTTTATGTAGAGCAATAATTCTTTTTTCAGATCCTCAGAGAGTTCTTTGCCATGAGGAGCCATGTTGAACTTCCAGTGACCAGTATGAGGGAGTGTGAGAGTGATGACACCAAATTTAACACACCTGCTCCCCATTCACACCTGAGACCTTGTAAAACTAACAAGGGGCATGACACCGGGAGGGAAAATGGCTAATTGGGCCCAATTTGGACATTTTCCCTTAGGGGTGTACTCACTTTTGTTGCCAGCGGTTTAGACATTAATGGCTGTGTGTTGAGTTATTTTGAGGGGACAGCAAATTTACACTGTTATACAAGCTGTACACTCACTACTTTACATTGTAGCAAAGTGTCATTTCTTCAGTGTTGTCACATGAAAAGATATAATCAAATATTTACAAAAATGTGAGGGGTGTACTCACTTATGTGAGATACTGTATGTGTATTTCACTCATTTTATCCCTCCCAGATGGCAGTGGCACTCAGTTGTTCCCATTTATCATGTGATAGTAATAGCAACTGATTGTCAAACACCCACACGCTTGCTCTGACAAAAAGAGTTGACCTATAAGTTTTAAAGATCAGTACTTCAGTCCTCCTTCCTGTCTGGAGACTAAAATGACAGGATTGTGTTTGATTCATCCTCACCGGGGATGGGCTGTTGTCATGATATTGTCACTTAGTAACCGTATATGGAAGAAACACTGATTTTTGGATTGAATTACATATAATTTCACGTACTCTTTTTCATGAAGGTCCCTTAGGAATATGGATTCTGCAGGTTTCATTATGAGAGTTGGGTGTGCACATTTTCAGCATTTTGAGTGCAGTGTAATACTAGATTGTTTGTTGTTTGATCCCTCTGTGTGCGTGATTCATAAAAAGTGCCACCACTTAAAAAAAAAACAGTAGACATCATTGTTCTCTTTCTTATCTTTTTTTTAAATAATTCTCTCTCTGTGTCTGTGTGCAGCTCTCGGGTGGGTGTGAGTTGACGGTGGTGCTGCAGGACTTTGTGGCGAGCTCTGTGTCTGAGCTCAGTGTTCAGACGGGCCAGACTGTGGAGCTGCTGGAGAGACCCAGTGAGCGGCCGGGCTGGTGTTTGGTGCGCACCACTGATAAAAGCCCACCTCAGGAGGGTCTGGTGCCCAGCACAACACTCTGTATCTCCCACTCACGCAGCAGTGTTGAGATGGACTGCTTCTTCCCTGCAGGCAAAGGTAAGGATACAAGCGATGAAGCATTTCTTCTTATGTGTCTCTGACTGCCAGGTGTGTTCTTGTTTTATCCCCATTTGTCCAGATTTAAAAAAAAAAAAAAAAAAACCACAGTTTAAATTCTTCTGCCATGTAATTTATTAATCAGAATTATTCATGAAAGATTAATATCAGACAAAACTGTGTTGAATCAGAGACTTTACTCTGTGTGTCCTCTAGGGGGCGACAGTAGACATTAATTGTGAGAGCTCATTATAACTAATAGAGCTTTCTCTCAAAAGAGCACATGATCTTCACCGCTACATTAGCACATATCTCTTAGGATCACACACTGAGACTCATCTGTTTGTGTGTGAGTCATGAGATGAGTAAGTCTCTCTGTCACACACCCACACACTTTCTGGTTTCACTGTTGCCTGAACCTGATTGTCAGTGCCCAGGTTACATACAGGACCATAGTCACTCAGCTCGTGTAGGCGTGTCTAATGAGCAGTTTCCACCCGGTCTAGAAAAGCACAGAAAGTAAAATTAGTGAAGCAATAGAATATATTTCTAGATTTTCTAATGGGATATAGGGATATGGGTTGTTTAAAATGCCACAAGCTAATGCAATAAGGTTGAATGATGACATGCTTCCTCTGAGACATGTGAATGATAAATGGTCTGCACTTATATAGTGCTTTTTTTTCTTTCTTCACCTTGGCGGTTCTACAAAGCACTTTACACTGGTTGTCATTCAGACACAC
Source organism: Ictalurus punctatus (assembly GCF_001660625.3). Taxonomy (NCBI): domain Eukaryota; kingdom Metazoa; phylum Chordata; class Actinopteri; order Siluriformes; family Ictaluridae; genus Ictalurus; species Ictalurus punctatus. Next base: position 23,259,343 of record NC_030421.2, read on the forward strand.
ACACTCACTCACCATACAAGGCACTAGCTTGCCATCGGGAGCAACTTGGGGTTCAGTGTTCAACTTCAGCATGTGGAGTCATGTGGGCCGGAAATCAAACCGCCAACCCTACGATTAGTGGCTTAGTGAATACGATTATCTCTACCACCTGAGCCACAGCCGCCCAGCACGTGAACAGTCAGTTCTATAAGTTGCTGTGTTGGAAGCAGGAAAAATGGACAAGAATAAGGATCTGAGTGACTTTGACAAGGGCCAAATTATAATGGATGTACGACTGGGTTAGTGCATATCCATCTTGTGGAGTGTTACAGTGGTTAGCACCTACTAAAAGTGGTCCAAGAAAGGACCCACGGTGAACCAGTCAGAGTTCCATGCTGACCCTTGTTCACCCCCAAAAGCACCTACAATGGGCACGTGCATGGGCAAGTAGGCAAGCCGACAGAAGCAAAGTGATGCTCTGGGAAATGTTCTGCTGGGAAATGTTGAGTCCTGGCATTCGTGTGGATGTTACACCCCTTCATGGGAACAGTATTCCCTAATGCCAATGACCTCTTTCAGCAGGATACTGCACCATGCCACACTGCAGAAATTGTTCACGAATGGTTTGAGGAACATAAGTGGAGCTAGATGTATTAATGCCATTCCCATGGTTTGTTATTATGGATCCTTTTGCCTTCTAAAATACCCAAGTAGGAAAGTTGTGCTATCTGTATGAAATCTATTTGTAAGTGTATATATTAGATTTCAGAGTTGAGGTGCTTTAAATCTCACATTATTTCTATGGTTGCAGCTTTAGCAGCGGTAGCCGATGCAGTACATTGGGATAGCTTTAGCAGCTGTGGTGTAGCCTAGTGTTTCAAAAACTTCCTTAGCAGTAAGATGGCTATATTCTCTAGCGTTTCATTCTCCTGCTCTATTTCTAGTGGCTTAGGAAATAGAAATTCTGAGATTCATCATCTTCTGTCACTATTAATGGATGCCTTGCAGTCAGGAATAGCTATGAGCTATAATGGAGTCAAATCAAGCTGTGTTGATCATGTTGATGAGATCTGTTACAGTACCTGTATCTGCTCTGATGAGCATGCACACTGTTGTAGTTTGCGTTGAGAGAGATATAGTATTCTTGAGTATTACCAGCACTACATCCTTCACTGCCATCATGCCATAGCCATTGAACTTTGAAATAAGTAATTGCTGAAAATTATAGTATTCTAGTATTTATTTAGTGAATGATAACAGCTTTCACCTGGTGAGCTCTACTTTTGATTTATTTTTCTAGCTGATACAGATACATAGTTATTAGAGAGAAAAAATAAAAGTATGGAGTTTTAAGCATCATACATTTTTTCTGTGTATGCAGTTCAATTCAGTTTTATTGTATAGTTTGCTTTTTTCAGCTGACATTGTCACAAAGCAGCTTTACTGTCACAAAGCATCTTTACAGAAATATATACATTTGCAATCTTAATTTTATATCGATAAATTTGTCCCTAATGAGCAAGCCAGAGGCAATGAAAAACTCCCTGAGATGAATTGAGGAAGAAACCTTGAGAGGAATCGGACAAAAGGGCACCCATTCTCATCTGGGTAACAACGGATAGTGTAATTATAAATAAATTTGTTCTATGACCGTGTGCTACATGATGTAGCACAAAACAAAAGTGCAGCTGTGTAATCAGGAGACTCACCACAGTCTCAACATGAAGTCAACTGATACCCGGGCGCAAAAAGATACCGCACCAAAACTGCCCGCATTAGTTGCAGTTCAATGCAATCTCCACGGCTTCCAAGTGTCCCTAGGCTGTCCATATGGGGCCATCCTCAGCAACAGTGACTGGCCTCCAATCAACCAGAACTTCAGAAGGAGAAGCAGGCCGGCCTGGAGAGCAGAATGGTTCAGGCCCACTGCTATCCCGGGAGCAACACGAGGAGCTCTCTGTACAGGGAGCTTCCTGTCTCTGTGTGGCACTGTTTTCTCTGCTTAGTGACCTTGGACTCAAAACATCTTTTCAACATGTGTCTATTTCCAGCATTTCTGGAACACCACAAAATGGAGGAAAAAAAAAAAGTTAAATATGCATGCACTTACTTTAAATATCAAACCCGGTTTTGAATAAGACAAGCCTAAAACGTGTTTTATTTAAAACACTACATTATAATGTTGTTCTTGAATGCATTTTCCTTCTGGTTTAATGTGAGTCTTTATAATAACAAATAATGGTTCCCTTTGCCTGCTGTGAGTTAACTTCACACAACTTCCTCTTTCCTAGCTGCTCTATTTGTAAGATGGGTATCACTTACTATATCTCTTATCAATGAGTCTTTTGTTTCCTGACGGAGTGTAGCCTTGAAACAGTTTATTAACTTTGGTTCTTTCCAGAATAAAAGTGAAATTGAGAGTTTTTTCTCTCAGTGCACTGTATCGATGTCCCTGTTTTCATGTGATTTTATAGTTACTGGAATCATAATAAGAATCTGATGGTGTCCTCTTTACCATGCCATTAGATTGTGCCATTAGATGCCCATGTTATTCGTGATCTTTTACTTTTTTTTTCCTGTCAAGGTCTGTCCTACATGATCCCTGTGCTCATTTTTCACTCACGTCTCCTGTTACAGCATGAGAGTTTAAGCAATATGGTATTTATTTGGCTTATGGAATAGAAATAACCTTATTTGCTTACCCAGCTTCCTTTTCATGTTTGGAAGACACCCCCCCCCCCCCCCCCCCCCACACACACACACACAGACCTGTTATCTTTCCAAAACCAAATGCAAATTACAGCTCAATAGTAATCTCCATCCAGTATGGAAATTGCAGCAGTGCTCCTGTATATATATACCTTCATTGCAGTGGCAAGTCTGAATGCATCATACACTCCTGGAGCAGTCATAAATTCCTGTACAGTGTATGCATCACTGCTCTAACCTTCCTTTGTGTCTCATTATTATTATTATTATTATATCATATGGGTGTTCTGACTCATCTGTGCCGTGTGCGTAACAGCACAAAGAGTAGTGATCTGTCCAAACACAAATAACCTCTAATGTCAGGCTACTAGCTGAGAAATGGCCTAATTGTAGCAGCAGCTTCCTGTGTTGCTCCTTCTCCATGGTTGAGGGCAGGTTACCCTTCTGTGTGTGTGTGTGTGTGTGTGTGTGTGTGTGTGTGTGTGTGTGTGTAGGGGTGTATGCTCTTATCTAGGCCAGTGCGGTGGGTGCAGAACTATCTGGTCTATATGGCAGGAGCAGGACACTTGCAAATTGAAACCACTTTGTCTGTGTAAATTCTCTTAAAATGCAAATATGTAACACACAAAACATTTCATTTGGAGTCACATTAGAATAACACTGAACTGAACCACATCTCCAAGTACCCAATACTTCAACAACAAAACAAAAATAAGAAAGTAAGTAAGTAAATAAATAAAGCATTCAATTTATTATTTTTATTCATTGTGATTGTTATTAAATAACAACAATCTGAAATTTCCCTTACTTTTTTTTAATCTTTAAAAAAGGTGTAAAGTGTCAATCTCAAGCTGCTACAATATAATTATAAAAATAAATCCTGACATTTTAATAAATACTATTAATACTATTCAGTACATACATATTAAGGAGGTCTCTTAACTCTATAAACATAAGCCTATTGAGTACAGAGGTGCAATATCAGGAAATGAAAGCAATAAAATGAAACATTTGTTATATACTTATAAAATAATTAGTGTTCATATATGATACATTATGTGCTTTAACACAGATAAAGTACTGTGTGAATTGAATTAAACTGATAAAAAAAAAACATTAAAGGGGAAGAAATTATTGTGCTTCATGTTTGCATGTATGAAAACACTGATACCGTTCAGCTTTGTCATTTGTTCCTATCTCTGACGCTGTCATATTACAGGGATTTGTCCAGCTGTTTCAGGAGACTCCCATTCCTTTTGTTGTATATGAGCAAGCAGGTTTCTGGAATATTTCTACAGACAGGAAATATATTTTAGCTTGATGAACCTGATTTTAATTAAGCGTCCCCACCCTTGGATTAACTAACTGTAATTTTCCAGTGTGTTGTGAAATGCATTTTTTTTTTAGCCTCTATAACTGTTTTTTCTAGTTACTGTTGTTCATATTATCAGTAGAATACAGCATGACTTCTTTCTTGAAGTAGAAGAACTTCTGACAATGTGAAAGCAGCTTGAACACAGGCACATGCCTGATCTGCTGACCCGTGATCCTGGAGAACGGCTCACTACTGACTGAGAGTCGCTCTTTAGATTGCCACTGAGTAGAGCCTTTGTCACAGGCAGGAATGTAACTTGACTCTCTGTCTCTATACTCCAGCATGTGTGGCAAGGAAGCTGTGAGAGAAAGAGAACGAAAGCATGAGAGTGCGACTGTGGGTTTGAGTGCATGTGGCCCCTCCTCTTCTCTCTCCTCCCTGTGGTGGAAGGGTGTAGAGTGAACTTGGAGCAGTAACTCAATGATTACACTGTCTCCACAACATTAAGCAGGAATCTCTCTCTTCTACTCAATCTCAGTTCTTACCCTCTGTCTGCTTTCTGCTGAGCCATGAGATCTTGAGGAAGAATGAAGAGTGGGAGACACGTTTGCTCATGTTGTAGTTGGATTATAGCGAAGTGTTGTTGCTGCTGTAGCGTGTCAGGTGGGTACTGTCGGCTTCATACCTCTTATAGCTAGATGGGTTCAGGAATGAGGTGTGGGGTTGAGAGTTTGAATAACAGCTATTAAATTAATTGTGGTACATATGAACCTGGCTATTAGTGATTAAAGGCTTTAAGGGTCTCATTTTTTAAAATGTATTATGCTCTTACTACCTGATATCTACAACCCATTCAGGGGAATTATGAGTTCTTTGCTCTGTGTGTGTGTGTGTGTGTGTGTGTGTGTGTGTGTGTGTGTGTGTGTGTGTGTGTGTGTGTGGCATTTATGTGTGTTTTTGTGAATGCCAATGTCCCGCTGATCATGGGAATACGCCATCATCATGACCTTGTCTTAACGATACGGAAATATAGCGTTTGTTTGAAAAACTATTTGGAAAAAGACAACAGATTTTCTGTTGTTCTGATGGTAAGGTTTGGTGCAAGTGTAGCCATAACATTAATTAGCTCCATTAATACATAAGTCAGTGGAAACACCCCACAGAGTTAGTAACTCAAGATCATGTAAGGTGTGTGTGTTTGTTGATGTCAGTACCCCTGTGCTTTGCTCTAAAGTGGGCTAAAGTGCTCTCTCATTACCTATTAACTCAGGAAGTCTCTCTCTGCACCGAGACAGCGGGGTTGACTCGCTTACACAACAACAACAGCAGCCTCGTTAATGTCACCATACTGCTTTCAGGTACAACGACTCAAATATAAAATTCATCCAAAAAAATGCTGCACTGAAAGGATTCAGTAAAAAGGATGAGATTTCAGCAGGCAAGATTTCCTTGTGTTAATTGGATATTGTATATTCTGTGCTGTAGGCATGTTAAGTCATTAAATTCTGCTGGCTGGAGTAAACGTTAGCAATGTAATATCTAAATGTAATATCGCAATATGATTTACAGCAATATACACACATTTCTAAAGAGCGCATCATTGCTGCTGTGGTCATTAATGAACAAATTAGCCCAAATCCATTTTAACCTACTCATATAGACAAATCATGTACCACAAGTTATTTCTTTTTCATACTCATCTATGTATGTATGTATGTATCTTCTTTCTCTTTTGCTTTTCACGGAGCCAACATGATACTGCAGCAATGTCAGTCTAACCAGTTTAAATGAGATATTCTAGTTTTATTTACATATATGTTTGGAATGTTGCATTGCAACATGATGCTATGCTGCATTTCACTATTCTGTCAAAATATTTCCGTAAGGACTAATTGCAACTGGAGGCTGTGTCATGTTTAGAAATATGTGGCGCGCGTACCGACTGTAACAGAATTTCATTGAATAGACTAATCAGAGCGAAAGGCAGATAATACCAGGGGACATCTGGTGCTCTTATACTGGTGAAAAAAAGACTCTTCCTTTAGTACAGGAAGTCCTTGGGGAGATATTCTGTGTCAATGACCATCACTAGACTTAACTAATGCAACATTTGTTTCTCTGTAGATTCTGTAGGTCAGAGAGAACTCTCTCTTTTTTTTTTTTATGGAATATGCAAGATATTTTTCTTAAACCATGCTTTAGTGAAGGACTAATGAATGTCAAATATGTACATTTTGTTCCACTCTTTCATCTTATAACGAATGATTAACTCATTCGTTGTCTCTCAGATAGATTACTGTAACGCCCTTTTAGCCGGAGTTTCTAAATCCACAATCAATAAACTCCAATATGTACAAAACTCTGCTGCCAGGATCCTGACTGGGACCAGGAAATACAATCATATTTCTCTTGTTTCGGAGTCCTTGCACTGGCTCCTGGTCGGGTTCCGTATCGATTTGAAAATTATGATGCTGACATACAAAACATATCATAGCTTGGTTCCTCATGACTTATCTGGTTTATTAATTCCTTACACCCCAAATCACAGACTGCGCTCCTCCCAGTGTAATCTGTTAACTGTTCTACAAACCCGCTTAAAATCTACGGGTGACTGGGCTTTTACTCTCTATGCTCCTTCCCTTTAGAACTCTCTTCCTCTCGAACTTAGGGATGCTCAGACCTTTGGCATTTGTAAAGCTCAACTTAAGACTTACTTTTTAAAACTTGCATTTGATTGCTGATGTCTTCTTTTATTATTATTATTATTATTATTATTATTATTATTATTATTATTATTATTATTAACTTTTATTTTTTTTAAAATCCCATATACAGCTTATTTTGTGTACAGTGCTTTGAGAAGCTGCTTTTCAAGGCGCTCTATAAAAGTTTATTATTATTATAACAGAACATCTAGTTTGATAGTTAGTTTTGTGGCCCTCCTGTAGGACTCAGGTGGTCAGGTCTGACGGTGCATTTGAAGATACGCAACTAAATGTATCTTTTTGTGGATTTTCCTTGACATGGGGATAATTCAGTGCCAAGTCACTCAGGCCTGTGCCACCTGTCACAAATCTTGAAGCTCTGCCTTAGAAGATGGAAGATAAACTTTGCTGGTTGAAAAGAAAACTTCAGATTCCCTTCTCTCATAGTCTCTACACTGTAGTCATCTTCTCAGGGAGCTTCTCACGAGAGGTTGCCGTGTAACAAGTACTACTAAGAAAAACTATCCATGGTATTTTTACCACTTTGCTATCTAGTGGCTGAAGTGTGCAGGTGTTAACAGGAAAACACTGCTCTGGTGCTGTGAGTGTGGATAAGAGGAAAGAAAAGACACTGGATTCACCTTTATATGACCTTTAAAGAAAATGGGATGAGTGAAGTCAGTTCTTTTATTAGTTCTGATTTAGCCTCATGCTCAAGTATGTATTTAAAGCAAAGAACATTATTATAATAATATATAGGTGTACTGTTATTGTAATTCCAGTAAACTTTTTACCTGCAGGTATTATTTGTTAGATCTTATTTTCTGCTGGTTAATTACACTGTTGCTGGATGTTACCTATGCAGAAAATGTGCATTATTATTATTATTATTATTATTATTATTGCACAGTACTTTCACTGAAGGAGACATAGCACATTCATAAATGGTTCACTTGTGTAGAGTAGTGAACACATGCACGTCCAGTTGGAAATGATGACCTTGTGTCTATATGGAAAGCTCTGTAATGGTTCTTGTGGGATTGGAAACTATACAATAGCGCTTATGACAAGAGGCTATACTCTATGTCTATGTGTTCAACTTGTCTAGAGCTTTTAGAGATCCATTTTCATCACTATAGAAACTAAAATGAATCTTCTGAAAGCCTTCTTGTACCAACTGAGAGATATTTCTTACTCAAACCTGATTCTTTACCAAAATGCTCAAACCCTACAGTTTATTCCATTATGTTTAATTGGAGGAGCCTTGCATTGGCATCACAATAGGTAAAATAGGTGGAGTAAAACACTTTTATTCTGGTTTAAGGCTGAATGTTCACATCTTTCTATAGTTTATAGGCAAAACAATCCACGGTGAGGTGGTGTGATGTATTACTACTTATAGAAGCATGACCCAAAGTGTTTTATTCTGAATGATTACATTTTATGGTTGATTAAAGAATAAATTGGTGTCCTTTATGTTGGATCAGTTTGTAGTTACATTTAAAGGTGTGGAACATCATCAAAGGAAATTAGTTCCTGTTATCGCTTATGCCATAAACAGTCATTCCCTTACCAGCCTCTATTTTTTTTCTTTCTCCTGAAGTTAATAAGACAAAAAAACTCTTGCTTGTGCTACAGAGAAACTGGAACATGCAACGTCTTCTTGTGTCAAAAACTTACCGACTGTTCCGAAGTGCTGACATATGAGACTCTTTACATGTATGTAAAATAAATGCATCCTTACAAAACTTCAGCATATCAAAGATCAGTCCCTATGTTAGTTGTTACTATAGAAACAATAACATTATTTGAAAAAGCTCAATAATATAAACTGTGATATGAATTACAGGTGGCACTATTGTCAGATCTGTTATAGAAAATTAATCAACACCTTCTGACCAATCAGATTTGAGCATTCAACAGCGCTGTAGTATAATGTCGATTAAGCTCAGACCAGTGTTTTAGCAGTGTTACAGTACATTTAATCTATTCTTAGATACATTTATATTTAAATCATTCTTTCATAGTCTGTAGCTTAGTCCTTGGGAGTTGCTGTTGTGTAATTTCAATGAATTGTTAGCCGAAACTACTTGTGTGAGTGAGCGTTTTTTGTTTATATAGTGAAGCACAACGGCTACTTTTTCTAATCAATCTTCCATCTACTACACTTTCAAGAGCATATACTGTCGTCAGCATGTCTGTGTGTCAACATGGATTCCTTGTTCACTTGCTTGGCCATGAAGGCCCCTCAGTTCACTGTAGCCCTTGGTTATCATCAAAACTAAAGCTTATTGAAATACATCTAGGAACTCAGCTGAGTTACTTGAAGGAGACTGGAGGAGAGAGCCTTTCTGTGAAACTACAGATATATTTTCTAGCAAGCTGCTGGATAATGGCACAGTGACAAAACTGTACTGTATGTACTGCTGTAGTCTTTCTTCATTTATCTACACAACACATGCATAAAGTACCATTCAGAAATCTTGTCATTTAAATTTAAAGTCAGTGCCTACAGTATATACCGATTTATTTTCAAAAGATTTTTTTTAAAATGATTCCCTAACACAGATTTGAATTCAAACTCTAAAAGCATACAACATACATGTTTAGCACATGTAGGAACTTCTTTCAACTTAAAAAAGTTGAAAATATCAGTTATTCATAATAATCATATTAATTTCTTTAATAGATTTAGAGTAATGCGTAATTCAAGGAGAGTTCTATCACATTTTTGTCACATTTTTCACTCTTTCTTACATTTCGTGGGTGCAGTGCATTGCAATGGAATAAATGTTATGCCAAATGAAAGACTGAACTCTCAGACACCTAGTCTTGGTGTGTTCAGTATGATACTAAAATGTGTGGAAAAGGTCAAAACAAAATTATGACTTTTGCTGCAGATGTGTGTGGTTAGATTCTTGTTCAGTTCTTATTAGAAGCATATACAGATATGGTCACAGTAGTACAGACAGTTCAGGCCCAACCACTGTCTTCCCTCATGAGTATACTACAGTGTATCCTAAACAGATCAGGAACAGCTGATTCTCCTGGCTAAAAGATAATTCTAGCCAAAATAAAGTCTGTCAGGCAAATTATATATCTGAAGTGAATGCTGGAGCTTCTGAGAATATGTGCTGGCATTTACAGACAAACAACACTAATTAACACTGCAGTCATGTGTATATTGTGTTCATTTCTTACTACCTTGCAACTTCATTATCTCAAAAGTAGCCTTATTTATTTATTTTTTTCAAGTTTTTGTTCGTTTTGTACATCAAAGACTTATATCATCTCATATATATGATTTCCAGGTTGGATAACATTTCTTATATCAACAACTTCCTTACAATGTTAACTAACGGTGCAGATTACAATAACTCATAGAATTTGTTCAGTTCCTTAAAATATTACTTACTGAAAATATTACAACAAAAATGTAATTTATATTCTTAAAAACATTAGTTTTGGTTCCGGGTTCAGTTCAAGGCTGAGTCAGATATGTGCAAGGTCAAAAACTGTTTTGTCATACAATATATAAAAGCAACAATCACTGAAAATGATGTTTAATTGGTTATTAAGAGCAACAGAATTCTTCTTTTTTTATATTAGAATTAATGTAAAGGTAAATTTCCTTCATAACTTTACTTTATAATCTGAAAAGTCACTGCTAGTTGTTTAGTCTTATTGCTAGTTGTTTAGTCTTATTCCTATGCAGGACACCAGGTCCAACAGCTAAGCAAAATAATTAATTCTATACACACAACTTGTTTTTATATATTCTATAGTTTGAAGGCTATTTCAATATACATTGTGCTGGGTATTGTGGTGTAATCCTACATAGTGTAGCTTAAATCAATTATAGTGCATTACTGTTGTAGACAGAAGAATAGTGTAGTCGATACACGTATTGACTTGGCACTGTGTGGTTTGCACTTGTTGCCTCATTTTACTGCATGGAATGAAGTGTAGGTGTGGGTGTGCAGAGTTACAGTAATGTTACATCAGTGTGTACATGCTACTAGAATTATGTTTATATGCTCACACCTTTAGAAAACTATCAATAACAAATTAGTGTGATAAATTATAAACAATTTGCTAGACATTTCTGTTTCAAAGACCGTGTTTTAATCTCAGAATAACAGCTAGGCATGATCACAAGCATATGAGTCCTTCTTCATATACTTAGTCTTTTCTTGTACACTTTTCAACAATACTCAATTGTTGCTTTTGTTGTATTATCATGAGTTGCAGCCTGCTGCAGGCAAAAGTGACCAGTAAATGTTCATATTTTTGTGTATCAATTACATATTAAGATGTATCTCTCTGGCATGTATGGCTTCTAATGACTTATATGTGTGATATGTTGTCATGTGCTGGCTCATGATTTTTTATTTCCATACTATTGTATTGCAGAGAACTACACAGTCGGTGGTGCAGATGGGAAGACGGACTCGGTGGCGGCGCTGCAGCCGCAGGCTTCTCTCGCTTCCCTCCATAGCAACTCCCCAGGACCCAAACGCTCTGGAAACACCCTGAAGAAGTGGCTCACAAGCCCCGTGCGCCGCCTCAGCCATGGCAGCAACATCAAAAAGCTGCCCAGCAAGCAGAAGCAGAAGAGAGATGGCCGCAAGAGCATTGACCTGGGACCACCTGAAATGCAGGATGACAATCTGGAGGAGGTAATTATACTGCTGCTGCTGTCAATATCTATATACTTGTATATAAATATATATGATTAAAGTGTGTAGATCTGCACCACTGTGGCACAAATACAGTAAGGAGGTGGTAAATAAACAACAAAATGATATCTTTCTTTCTACGTCTACAGTATATTAATAAACTCAGCAAAAAATAAGAAATGTCCTCTCACATTCAACTGCTTTTATTTCCAGCAAATTTCTTAAAATGTGTAAATATTTGTATTAACATAAAATATTCAACAACTCAGACATAAACTGAACAAGTTTCACAGACATTTGATGAACAGAAATGGAATAATGAGTCCCTGAACAAAGTGGAGGTCAGTATCAAAAGTAACAGTCAGTATGCGGTGTATCTGGCCTCCAGCTGCTTTAAGTATTGTAGTGCATCTCATCCTCATGGACTGCACCAGATTTGTCAGTTCTTGCTGTGAGATGTTACTGCACTCTTCCACCAAGGCATTTACAAGTTCTCCATCACGTCTCGGGGGGACACATGGTTACATGTAATTTTCCACTGCAAGGACAATCAGCTGTCCTTCCTGTCTCCCTGTAGCACTGTCTTAGGCGTCTTACATTACAGACATTACAGTTTATTGCTCTGGTCACATCTGCAGTCCTCATGCCTCCCTGCAGCAGGCCTATGGCATGTTCACGCAGGTGAGCGGGTACCTTAGACATCTTTCTTCTGGTGTTTTTCAGAGTCAGTAGAAAGGTCTCTTTAGTGTCCTAAGTTATTGTACCTGTTACCTTAATTGCCTAGCGCCTGTAAACTGTTTGTGTCTTACAGGTGCATGTACAATAATTGTTTATGGTTTATTGAACAAGCATGAAAAACATGGTTTCAACCCTTTCCGATAAAAATCTGTAAAGCTTATTTGGTTTTTACAAATTATTTGGATTCATTTTCCTGCAAAAGGGACGTTTCTGTTTTTGCTGAGTTTATATTTCATTGGAGCTCAGTTTTAATTGGGAAATGGTGGGTTAATTATGGTTTGAGCAAATAAATTCTGACTTTTTTTTTTTTTTTTACTGTATGAAATAATTAGTTTAGTTATGTTTAAGGGCCCACCAAACCTGAAGCTTATCTGAATACAATAATATACAGAATGGTTTATTTCAACCTGTGATTGGTTAAAAAACAGTTCAATTAAATTACTCATTACAGATTAGCTTTCCTTAATTTGGAAAGCTAATAAAACGATTTCCTTAATAAAACGATTTTTCTATCAATATGCCCACAAAAACATATACTATATGGCCAAAAGTTTGTGGCACCCGACTATCACACCCATATGTGCTTGTTAAATATCCCATTCCAGATTTAGTCCTATTTTGCTGTGAGAATAACCTCAATTATTCTGGGAAAGCTTTCAACTAGATTTTGGAGCGTGGCTGTGGGGATTTGTTCTCATTTAGCCACAAGAGCATTAGTGAAGTCAGGCACCGATGCTGGGTGAGGAGGTCTGGGGTTCAGTCGGTGCACCAGTTCATCCAAAAGCTTTCAGTGGGGTTGAGGTCAGGGCTCTGTGAAGTACACTTGAGTTCATCTGCTCCAACTTTGGCAAACTATGTCTTCATGTTTGGGCTACTTAGTTCCAGTGAAAGGAAATTGTAATGCAACAGCATGCAAAGTAAAAAAGCAAAAAAATCATATAGAATTGTGTACTTCAAACTTTATAGCAACAGTTTGGAGAAGAACATATGGGTGTGATGGTCAGATGTTCATATACTTTTGGCCTTTATATTGTAACTTGTGGTTTGTTAAGGCAGTCATATTGTAAGTTCTTGCAATCTGAATTATAAAGTCAAACCTTAATTGCTATAGCAATTAAAACTTTATTGTGCAGTCCTGGTATCCCTGAAGGAATTATGTTTACAATATATGTGTATCTTTTTTTTTTTTGTTGTTACCTGTAATATGTGATCCATCACATAGTATTTAAGAGGAGCATATGGCTTAGGTGATACCCAGTTTAGCGTCAGAACATTTTGGAGCTGCCGCTTTCTTTCACCATGTCAGTTCTTTCGTTACATAATCAAAATATCATACAGAAAACTGTCCCCCTTGTTCTCTGTCTTGTGTGAGTGTCTTATTAAGAGTCTGGCATGGCTGGAGCAGCAGTAGCACTGGTCCAGATGATTGGGGGGGGGGGGGGGGGGGGGTTCTTTATGCTTATGTGATGTACACAAAGAGTCTCTGTAGGCAGGGCAGGAGCTGTGGACCCCTACACAATGACCCACATTAACCCTGACCTGCCTCCCCATACTGGGTGCGTAAGAGCAGGATCAGTGAAGCATTGCACACTGTGGAATTCTACTGGAATTTCGACAATATAATTTCGAGCTAGTGCATAGAGCTGTTCCAAAAACCCAGTCTAACATGCACAAGAGGTCTATATTCAGATCTCTGTGTATAGAAAGATCACTATATATTCACAGAACAAGTACTCAAAATAGGAATAACCATAACCAAATCGCAATACAAACAACACAAACTGAAAACAAAACAAGAGACTGCTAGATGCAGGAGCAGCAAAGCATGCCATACTCATATGCTGTTCAAAAAAATGAAGAAAGGCAAGTTTTGGTTTTGGTGGTGTTCTTGTTTTTTTAAATATGCCAAGGAATGATTGTGTTTTTATCCACAGTCAAAACTGGAGTGACAGCTGGCTGTGTTAATAAATGGGATATATAATATTTATTAATAGCTTAACAATGAAACTATTACGGGTGAGCAATGCATTATATCACATGATCTCATCACTAACATAAGACTGATGTGGAGCAAACTATTACACACAATTTTTAAGGAGTGCAGGGTGATATTGATATATTTTATATTTTTTTATGTATTTTTAATTAAACATATTTTTAATGTCAATACAAACCTTAAACTTCAAGTTGACAATTTTTCAGTGATAAATATCCTTTTTTTTATCATTTTAAATATTAAAATTAAAATGCATTTTTTGCTGTTTTGTAAATAATAATTTATGTCTACAATTTTTTTATGCAGCACTACTGCATTGCTGGAAACATTTTATTGTGAAACTATTTTCTATCGAAGAAATGTGTGATTTGTAATTGTGATATGATATTTCTTGTCATATTGCCCATCCTTGACTTAACGACAGAAAAGCAACTGCATTTGTAGTTTCCACAAAATTCTACTGTGTTAATGTCGTGCTTTCTCTGAATAGCAAACAAGATAAACAGAACTGTAACCCTTTCAATCAAACCAAAAAAACATAGAGACTGATTGTCCCAACCTACTCCAAAGGCATTTTGGAGAAAAAAATGGTTGATCGTGTCCGTCCACCTCATTCCATATCACACCCACGGCAATATGTCACAGGCTCCTGCTCAATCACTGCTGATGACACATTACAGATGTGTCTGTGATATATTGCCTGAAATGGAGAGCAAATCTAGGGGATGTTTCACTCTGTGCAATCACCTGACAAGCCTGTCATTGATAGTCTAGATGACTCTACAGAAATCAGCTCCAGTGTCAGTTCTTCATACCATTCTGTGTCTTTTTCTTATGACCACTGGTGGTGCTGTTGCTCTTGGCTCAATAAAACTCCAAAATAATCCGCCTTAAAGCATTTCCATCCATCCATTTTCCATACTGCTTATTCTACACAGGGTCACGGGGAGCCTGGAGCCTATCCCAGGGAACTCTGGGAACAGGACGGGGAATACCGTGCCAACCCATCGCAGGGCACAATTATGCTCACCTTTACACACTATGGATGTTTTAGAGATGCCAGTCAGCCTACCACATGTCTTTGGACTGGGGGAGGAAACTGGAGTACGCAGAGAAAACCCATTAAGTGAGGGGAGAACATACAAACTCCAAACACAGCATGGAGGTGGGATTCAAACCCCCAACCACAGAGCCACCATGCCCCCTGCCTTAAAACATTTGTTAACAGAAATCTTGCACTTGAAATTTTATACACATGTGTTTTCATTCAAAAAGTGCTATAACACCAATGGCCAAGATTATTATTATTCTTCAAAGACATTGTAGAAATCTTTTCGAAATGTAGCATTCATAAACAGTTTTTCTTTTTTCTTTTCTGGCTCTGCAGTTTATTATTATAACACCAAGCTATGCAGCTGCAAAATTTCTTTAATGAAAAAAAATAATGAATGCAGAAGGAAAAAAAAAAACACAAATGAAATCAGAAACCCAATCTGGGGAATGTGACATGGCGTCAGCAGCCACGCTGTCTGTCCACAATATGTACCAAATCTGTAAATCATACAGCTGCAAAAACAAAATCTAGAAAAAAATGTTTTTAAAGAACATATAATGTGACAACCTTTGCAAGAAGCAAAAGCCACTGGATGCAGGGAAGGTTCATGTAGTTAAATAAGCTTGTTTGGAGCTATTTGTCATTTCTTAATAAGTGCTGTTTTAGCATATTTCACATTCTTGTGTTGCAGAGGATAAGGAAAGATGGAACACTCTCCAAGTCATCAGGAATGCAGAGTGGAGGGGAGGAAGAACCAGAAGATGACTCTCATACTCCACTCCCTCCACCCATGGAAATCATCAAAGACCCCTCCACTCAGGAGGAGAAGGTACACATATACAAAATCTGTAGTCTGGGTATACAGGTACACTTTTAGTAGACAAGAGTGTTGGTATGGAGGCTGAGGTTTTGAGTCAGGGAGTGGATCGTGGCTGATGAATAGCATTGATCGGTCATAGATGACAAGGATTCATAAGCTCATATAGTACTTTATTTATGAATTCATAAAGGTCACTCAGTATCGGTTCGTAAAGAGATTTCATTTATAACTCCAACCCTGACACGCATGCGCACAAATGACCTCTGACTGACATTTAACCCATTAATGAACCTGCTAACTTCGGTCTTTTTCAGTGTAAATGTAGCACTTTATTTGTGAGTTGACTTTCAACAGACGCACACATGCACATGAAGACAAATTTTCTTCTGTAATGTTGAAATGCTTTAAGATCACTCCCTAGCTTACACTCCCTTAACCACCAAGACAGTCTACAAAGTTTGTGCCCATTCAGATTAAAGTATTACTTCACCAAGTTGTGAAATTTAAGCACACCCGCAGTTTTGAAACTTAAGTTCGCCCTCAGTTTCTGCCCTGTTTGAGAAGGTCTTGCTTGGAAAAGAATTTTCCTGTCACCTGCCTGTTTGTGTGTAAACTTATCAATTGGTACAGGTATTGTGCGTTGTTAATCTGCCCCTGTTTATGTATTGTGAGTAACCGACTAGAACAAAAATGTACAATAGCATTGTCACTTAGACTCTCAAAATGGTCTCTATGATTTCTTTTCTCCTGCTTACCTACTCCTGCAAATGTGCTTCTTTCAGGTTCTGTTGGGGAACTTCATGACTTTAGTGTTATATGGTTCTATCTGGGTGAAGAGCCACTTTGAGCTATGGGAAATCAAAACTTTGACATTGCAGCTAGCAAAACTCAGAAGAGTGCTGGAATGTGTATTTACAGCTACACTTTAAGATTTACATTATCAAATTTCCTGAGTAAATTTTTTAAACAGTGGTCAAACACGGAGAGAACCTTATTATGAAAGATCGAACTGTTGGTTTTAATAAGGTTCTTTCTGTCTGTTTCTTACTAAGCAATCTTGTAATCTCATTAGATAACTAATAAAAGGTATTATATAGAAGAGAAAATCATTTTACCCCACAGTATGATCATGTCAAATTTATTTTGATTTTAAGTTCACAACACTTTTGTACAAGATATTTCACTTGTTAACATCTGAAGTTGCTCCCAGAGAAAATATTCTACCTTAAAAATTCATTGTAAAACATTTAACAAAATGTTCGTGCAAAATACATGCTGTACACGTTCCTGTACAGCCACAAACACATCTTACATGTCCACTATCTGACTTTCAGTCCCTTGTTACACTGGATCTGACTTTCAGTCCCTTGTTACACTGGATCTGACTTTCAGTCCCTTGTAAAGTTCTGCATATGAAGCACTTTGCATGTAGCCAGCTAATGTCAGTGATATTTAATGCTAAGGTTATCTGATATTAGCTTTAATATTAGCTGCACCAAGGTGCCAGAACATATACTTTGTAAAACCAGTAATTACAGTGGGCCTGTTCAGTATTTTTATTTCTCTCTGGGAGCATATGTAAAACATCAACAGCTAAAACCTACTTTCTCCTCCATCTTGCCATATTGAAGCTTCAAGTAAATAGAACATGGATTTTGAAAATAGGATAACTCATCCATCTTGGATTGTCCAGTGTTCATCCTGGATGATGATTGGCTGGCAGATAGACCCTTATAAAACCAAGTTTAGTTTTTAGACAATTTTTAGACAATTGTTTAAAATTTTACCAAAAACTTTTTTTTTTTTTTTTTTATGTATCCCTAAGGTTAGAATTTTTGACCAAAATCCCAAAGAGAACCTGATAACACTGAAGTCGGGACTTCACTAACATCCTTTTCTCTTTATGTCCCTCGCTCGTCTTTCCTTTTATCTCCCTAACCGCTTCCTCACTAATGCACCTTTACTCTTTTGCTGCTGATTTGCAGTCCTCTGCATTGCTCGCTTCACGGCAGGGTTCCACTGAGGTCCCGAGTGCCGCAGAGCTAGTCAGTGCTATAGAGAAACTGGTCAAAACTAAGATGGTAAGTTCATGGTGTGTGTAGGCGTTTGACTGTAAAGCACAATAAGCTGACACTTTATTATCATTAACATCTTCTAGCTTCATTTTCTCTTTGTGTTTCCTTCTGGTGTTTTTTTCACCACCTTGTGTTTGTGCTGTGTTTTTACATACATACTGTGCATTGCTTGCTGAGAATTAGAAAACCGAAGCATTCATTTTCAGCATGGCCCTCCTTTTTGCTTTACAGTAAGGATTAATGATCACATGAGAACAGAAATGTTTTCACCAGTCAGTCGTTTCTGTGTCTTCATGCTCCCAGGTGGTTATTGGTGTCTTTAGGATAAGCGCTGAGCCTGTGGTGTTTTTGTATTTTCCGATGTTGTAGACTCTCGATGGAGGCACATACACTGGTTTCAGCTCAGTGAACCCAGTGGAGCAGAGCCCAGCCCAGCCGAGGAATCCCGAGCTAGAGCAGAAGGCCAAAGCACTCCGTGGTCGCATGTGAGTCACGCTGTTCTCTATACTCTTTAAATGTACCAAGTGAAGATTTATGCAGCCTAATATGAATTCCTCGATGTTGTAGGTTTGTTCTGAATGAGCTGATACAGACGGAGAAGGATTATGTCAAAGATTTAGGAATCGTAGTAGAGGTAAGAAAACGTTAACAGACTAAGATCAAAACAAGCCACAAGGTCAGGAATTAATAAGCTATAATCAAAGATTTTGGTTTTCTTGCATGATTGAAAGATAAGATTATAATTCGTAATAGATCATATATCAATAGGAGGCTTGCTCGGACTTGTTTATGTTTACAATTGGGGACACACACATTCGACTCAAGACATAATACATAATACCAAGATGAATTAGCTACAGCACTGTGCCTGGAAAGTTACGAGCAGTGATGCATGTTTAGCTTTGATGGCACAACCGGTAATAGGCCATTTCCTTGCCAGGGTTTCATGAAGAAGATAGAAGAGAAAGGAGTCCCTGAAGACATGAAAGGAAAGGACAAAATTGTCTTTGGGAATATTCACCAAATCTATGACTGGCACAGAGAGTGAGTGTGTCTCCTTCTTGTTCTCTGCCTCTCATTTGTTCCATTTTATCTCTTCATGCTCTTTGTGCAATATACCCAGTGTAAAATATAATTACATTATTAATTTTGGGAAAAATATTTGTTATATAAGTCTTTTCTGTTGTGTACAAACATGCATTATACCTTGTTCTGATTTATCTCACTATTTTAGAATTTTAGTAATGACTGTTTTACTGTTGGTGCTTTATCTCACCTTTTATTCTTTTTATTCTTTGTAAACTGTAATAAACATAAACCTAAATCTAATCTAGTTACTAGTGATATTTATTCTCTTTATTTCACAGCTTCTTTGTGGGGGAACTGGAAAAATGTCTTGATGATCATGAAAAACTACCAGAGCTCTTTATCAAACATGTATGTGAGGCTTACAGAGGACTTTCTAATGATCTTGTTGTGTTTTGGCTACAGTAAATGCATTGGCTAGGGAAGTGAGTCTGACTTTGCATTTGTACACAGGAGCGAAGGCTGCACATGTATGTCATTTACTGCCAGAACAAACCCAAGTCAGAATTCATCGTGGCTGAATATGACTCGTTCTTTGAGGTAAACTGCGCATCATTCTTGTTTGCGTTATTCAAAGAACGCGCATATTCCAAATGTAACGTTTCCTTTATTGTTCTTCACCTTCAGGCAGTTCAGCAAGAAGTGAACTGCAGACTGGGCATCAGTGATTTTCTCATCAAGCCCATTCAGAGAATTACAAAATATCAACTACTGTTAAAGGTAACGTGTATAGGTATATATGTGTGTGTATGTGTGTGTGTGTGTGTGTGTGTGTGTGTGTGTGTGTGTGTATATATATATATGTGTATATATATAAGTATATACGATGTCTTTATATACTTTAGGATTTCCTGAAATACAGCAGCAAGGCAGGGTTGGACTGTCAGGATATTGAGGTGAGATGTTATTGCTTTTGTTTTCACTGTGCCATTTAGTTCTCAAATGTTTGGTCAGGGGTTTATTAATTATCTGTAACAACAGCTCTGACAACATCATTTCTATAGTAACAATTCGTACACAGGGGCTTGTATGGTGGAATTCCTGAGCTCCACATAATCTAAGCTTAATAAAAATGGATTAAAAAACACGCTACTATTTAGCAAGCATTTCTCTCAATGCTTTGTAAAAGTCAATAGGATTTTCACCATGGGAAGGTTTTCAGGACAGATCTTGTTGCATTGTTGTTTCTGTATAACATGACAAGCTTCATTGTTTTATTCTATTAACTTGGAGGTTTTCAGAAAGAAAAAAAAACAGGCTGGTGATTAAATGACAGCTTATAGCTGTTATATTGTAAGTGATAACAGGATCTAACTCGTATCGCAGATGTTCCACAACATAAAATGCAACTCTAAATGGTTAAAAAAACAAAAAAAATATGACGTGATTTCAAATTATAAACTGTAATGTCATGCTTTGCATCTGTTGCATATGATTTAGGTGGTTTTCACACTGGGCACGTTTGCTGGGGTCCAAATCCAAGTCCGATTGTTTCCGGCACCCCCCAATACTGTGTTGGTCTGGTCTGGTGCATTTGTGTTCATCTTATGTCGTCACAAATGCGCATTGAGAACACAGCGTGACTCATCATATTTTTTGGTTTTTATTATATTGGTGCTATTATGCACAGCAGTGGACCTCTTCTGTGTCCTACAGCGTTTCCCTGCCACTCATGATACACGTGTTGTGGAAACTAACGATGTTGTCATTGGTTAAATACATACAGTATGCAGGTTACTTCCTGAACAAGTGTGAACCCGAGTACGAGTTGCGTTCACATTCAAGGGAATCGTGGCACCGTTCCAGTGCAACCGAACTACAGGTAGTCTCGGGTTCGGTACTGCACTGCGCTTCCCGGTCCTCCTGCAGTGCACTTCCCGAGCTGCATGACAGCTTTCACGTTACAAATTTTTCATGCAACCGTGCTCTGTTTCGGATCCCCTAAAATCTCAGTCCGTTTTATTCCTTACTTCATGAATATGGAATTCAAGCAGAATTTTTTTTTTTTTGTTCCTTTTGCTTTGCCAGTACTCACCTGGTGCACGTTTCAATCCTCTTTTCTAGAAAGCAGTTGATCTGATGTCCCAGGTTCCTAAACTCTGCAACGACATGATGAACCTTGGCAGACTACAAGGCTTTGAGGTATTTAAATCACCATCTAAATTCTGCTGGCCCAGTTTCTACAGGATAAACGACTGTCTTGCTGTTCTCAGTTGCATTCTGCCTGTGTGTTGTGGTACAAAATTCCCAGTCTATCTGTAATGTACAGGACAGGTCATGCTCTACTGTATGTGTAAGGCTTCAGTGGAAAAATGTCTCATGTGTATCTTAGTTATCAGCTGTGACATGTGAAAGAGGACAGGCAGCGCTTTTTTTATTTATACTGAAAGCACTGTTTGTGTAATTTCTTAAATATACAGTTTCAGCTATGGAAAAAAGCAGTGATGAGAGCATTGTCTCCATAGCTGTCATAATTATGCGTGGATTATATCCAATAGTGACCTTTAACCCTCTGACAGATGGTTTTGTCCATTATATAACGGAGTGAAAGAAAAGGAGGGAGAGTGAGAGATGAAGGGGGAGCAAAAAAAAAAGAGCATGTGAAACACGTTGACCTGTTTATATAGCCGTGTTGACACAGTTTCTGTGTAATAGTCACGTGGTGACAGACTGGCTCATTCACACTCACTTCATAAACGGCATTCAGTCAGTCTAAAGCATATGTTTTTACAGGACCTCTATGTACACTAATAAAAAAATAACAAAACAACATCAAATGATTCATGGTATAAAAAGATACAACTTAACATTGCGTGTGTGTGTGTTTCAGGGAAAGCTGACGAGTCAGGGTAAACTCCTACAACAGGAGACGTTCTTCGTGACAGAGCAGGACTCGGGTGTTCTGTCTCGCAGCAAAGAGCGCAGAGTTTTCCTCTTCGAGCAGATTGTCATCTTCAGTGAACTTCTGCGTAAAGGCTCTTCAACACCCGGTTATCAGTTCAAAAAGAGCATCAAGGTAATCGCCAACGATTATTACTGTTGTATCTTATCACTATTTCATCAATAATTCTGGGACAATATTTACAAAACACTTTAAAGCATAAAGCTTCTAACTGGCCAGCTGTAGACATTGTTAAATAATTTTAGTACACTCTAGGGTTGTTGTTTTTTTTTCAGTCTAAAAGTAATTGACAGTATTTTAACAATAAAATCAGCAGCAACATAGGGTATCTGAGGACTCCATTTTCACTAAGACCAAATCACATACCATAATAAATAGTGATGGGAAGTTCGGATCATTTTACTGACATGGATCTTTGAATCTTGTTCAGAAAAATGAACAAACAAATCTTTTTTCGAGTCATTTTATTTCATTTCAGCAGAATATCATTAAAAAGTTGCATGTTAAATTCCCCAACACTTCTAGTACTTAATAAACTATGAAATAAACTATAGGCTAATGCAGCCAAGGCCGAATTATGAGAAACAGAAATGATTAATTAATAGCTTAGCTTAGGTCTTCAGGCTTTGCAGTCTGTTAGTTCACCTCACCTCTGCATCCGAGTCGTTCGTTCTTTTGTCACACCATGTTTGTCACGTCTTTTCCCCGGAAACAGAAATGATTAGTTCAGCTCTTGAGTCTTCGTGTGTGTAGCACAGATGAACTTGGTGTGTGTGTGTGTGTGTGCGTATAGTTCTTTCAGCTTTCTTTACATTCTTCCCCAACTACAGAACTGTGCTTACTCCGATGTTATTTTTTAAGTAATTTATCTTGTGCCATTAATTTGTCAGTCAGTATCAGCCAAACACTTTGTCTTTCGTAGCAACAAGGTCATCCCTGCTGTTACTGCTAGCTTAAGAATTCTTCCTGTTCTTCAGTAAAAAAAAAAAAAAAAAAGAGGCTGTCTCTCAGCCTTTTGGGGAATAGATTTTAAGAAGAATCTATTAGATTAGAACTTTTTAATGCAACTAAGCAGAACTCTTAGTGGTAAGATTTATTGTGAATATGGAAAGTAATTTGCTTAATGCAATAGTTTTACTTTGGGTGTGTGTGTGTGTGTGTACGCTAGGTGAGCTATCTGGGTCTGGAGGAATATGTGGATAACGACCCGTGTAAGTTTGTGCTGTCGTGTCGTGGCTCATCTGAGCGGTTCACCCTGCAGGCAGCAAACACAGACATTAAGCAGGTCTGGGTAGAGCACATCACTGAACTGCTGGATGCCCAGAGCAACTTCCTGTCAGGTGAGGATACTTTCGCCTACCAACTGCTTTGTTTCACCCACCTGATGTTACAGGTCCATTTATTTAGAATGATCCGGCACGTCAGGCGCATTGCTGGTATCTATGGAAAACCACTTCCTGATCATTATTTATGGATTATAGTGCTTTATTTGCATAATTTGCTTTTGTCTCTCTACTTTCATTAGGCATTCATTAGAGTGCTGATTTATTGTTCACAGCTCTTCAGTCTCCTATTGAGTATCAGAAGGAGAAGGGCAGCTCTCACTCACTTACACGGAACTCGGGAAGCAGCAGACCCAGCTCCATCGTATCCATCAGTCCGGAAAAATCTGCCCTTTCAGGACGCAACTCCACCCCAGTGAAACTACCTACCTCCAATGGCAGTGCCTGTTTTGAGCCCCACAAACACTCTGACAGATATGAAAGCTCCAAGGTGAATATGGATTTCCTCACAAATTTGCTCACACATTCTGAAAAACAAATTCTGATTGAGATTTAGTGGCACAGTCTTAACATTCTAAGTATATCATATAATGAGTATCAGTGCTCCTGGTACATATACATCAGCAGCTCTGTTAATGTGGCTGACCCAAGTGGAACTGAGAGCTGTGTTGCTTTCCAAGTAGGATATTATTAGCCTGTTTACTCACCCAGTTTGTGTCAGCTCCACAGGGGGTCTGAGGGAGTGTTTGATGTTTTTATAAGAACAAATACAGATTTGAGAGTCTACATGTTTATATTTACATGACATTACTTTATCTCTTTCTCACTCTACTCTCTGTCTGTCTGTTATCTTTCTGTCACTCTCTCTCTATCTCTATCTCTATCTCTCCCCCCCCCACTAGCATGATGGTCTTGGCTGTAATGGCATGTCCTCCTCCATGATGGTGACTCAGGACTACAGCGCACTGAAGGAGAATGAGATCTGCGTCACACACGGTGAGATGGTACAGGTGCTGGCCAACAATCAGCAGAACATGTTCCTGGTGTTCCGGCCTGCCAACAGCCAATCCCCTGCTGCTGAGGGCTGGGTACCTGGCAATGTCCTCGGCCCTCCCCCTAAAACCATCATAGACACTGCTGCTCATTCCAGCATCAAGTAAGTGGCAATCAACACTAACTGGAACTCTGATTGGATGATTAAACCAAGACTCCACTCCCTGTGTTTCAAAACCCCTCCCTTTTGTTGGAACTAACCTGGATGTGTTGGACATTTTTTTCCATGGAGAGATGTTTCAGTTTCTTCTTTTTTTTTTTTTTTTTTTTTTTTTTTTTTGGTGATCATGTAAAAACTGATTTTACTGAATGAACTACGCAGACCCCTTTCTTTGGTTTAGCCTGAAGATGTTCAAGGAATCTTACATCAATGTGGAAACTGACATGTCTGGACTCTTATTTCTGTTTCTAACACCACGTTTTTTGTTGTTTTTTTTGTTTTTGTTTTTTTGTGTTAAATGTTTAAAAGATAAAAAAAAAAAAAATAGGCAATCTGATGGACTTTCTCTAGTTTCTCCTGATGGAGAAAATTTCTGTTATTGTCTATGGCAATTTTGTACAGATTATGTTGTTTTAATATTATTTTTGAAATGTTAAGTTTAATTTTATTTGTTTTTGTCCTTAATCAAGTATGTTGCTTGTTTACTGTAAATACGTTTTGTTGTTTACTCTTTTCAGTACATTCCTGTAAAAAGTCTTTTGCACTATTTAAGAGAACCCATTAAAAAAAAAAAGTCAGGTTGGTGCAATACGATGATAGTCACAATGTTCAGCATTGTAGTTGAAGAATAGTTTTAAATGTATTATTTTAAATATGTAAAATAAAATTTTGACATGAGCATGAACTAACATGAAATCAGTTGATTTTGCGTTTCATAGTGAGTAAATAACAATAACGTAATTTCATACTGCTGACAATACTGTATACACTAAAATGACCGTATTGCTCTTACAGTGCAAAAGTAATCTGTTTTAAATATAGAGTAAATTAAGACCTTATTAAATACCCATTTATTAGGTCAAAAGAGAATAAGTACTTTTATTTTTATTTATTCATTTGAGTTCTTTATTATTTAATCCTGTAGTGTGTAGTTTACTTAATTTTGTGTTTGTACTAACCACACTAGTCCTTGACAGTTAATGTTTGTGTGTGATGCAGCATCTGGCCTCACGTTTGTCTGGTGTGCTTCTTGGCCAGATTGAACTTTATTTGCATGGGCTAATGAGGAATATGCTGCTTCTTCACAAACTGTCTATCCACCATGGTGTAAGAAAATGGCAGATGAGTATTGATAACTTGGCAGTTATCAATATGATATAATCAGTTATATATATAAAATTTATATATATATAACTTTTTGCTTCCTTGTCTTTGTTGCTCGATAAGTTTTCAGCATTCATACACATTTACCTGTCCCCTATCGTCTCACTGTAAACAAGCTTAAGCTTTGACTGGGTCATGTTTTAATATAACAGGAAGTCTCTTTCGTGGAACACGCTCCGTGCCCGTAAGCGTGCTGAGAAGGACAGTGTTGCAGGAAAAGGGGACACAAAGCTTGAGAATGGACTACGTAAGCCTAAGGACATTCTCAGCAGCAAGGTTACTGTAAAAGTGAGTAAGAGGGTGTGTTTGTGCTGATTCACTGCAGGTACAGCATTGACTGAATTCTGAAGGATTCATGCATGGCAGTCACTAGCACATGCAGTAAATGGTTTGATTTGAGTCGCTTTTCAAATGGAGTTTATCTAAAAATGTTCCGATTTATGTGCGCAT
Organism: Ictalurus punctatus; assembly: GCF_001660625.3. NCBI lineage: Eukaryota > Metazoa > Chordata > Actinopteri > Siluriformes > Ictaluridae > Ictalurus > Ictalurus punctatus. The sequence continues at coordinate 23,285,511 of NC_030421.2, forward strand.
ATAGTTTCTTTTCAAATGCTGCTAATATCTTAAGATCATCTTAACGGACTGACCAAATATATTTTCCTTCCTTACACGTGTCTTGTTTTTAGATACAACAGATAAACTCACAATCATTCATAAACACAATACAAGGTCAGTAAATCCAGTGAAAACATTGCTGCTTGTGAGCTTTCTAACATTGCTTTCTCTCTCTCCGGCCTGAACGACAGGAGTCTCACAGCTCAGAGGAATCAGAATGTGAGGATGAACTAGACCCCAAAACTAGCATGGAGGTAGAGCCCATCACCGTGCACTTTAATGCATGCTGCCCTAGATTTAGTCTGTGTTTAATAAAGAGAAGATTTACTGTATGTTACATTTTTAAGAATATGTTTATCCTCATAAAGTATGAGAAATAAAAACCCCACCTTATTACAGTATGACTGTCAAACGAGAAAGAAATAATCACATGGTGTATTTATTATTGCTATTATTTGTTATAATAGTACTTGTAGTATCCTAAGTGAATAGTGTGGTGCTTTGTGAAAACCCATCAGATGTGTCTGGGGATGAATTCTGGAAAATAAATAAATAAACAGTAAAAATAAAAAAAAGGGGGTGGGGGGGTTAACATACATTATGAAAATATAAATATATTTCACTAAAATGACTTATCTTGATGCAGAGTAAGGAGTCAGTTTATCTAACACGGTCTCAAACAGTAAGCCTAATTAATTCAGTTTGTAATCAGATACCAGCTTTAAAATGCTATAACTTTACTTGTGAGTGAGCTACATACAAAAGAGAAACATATTCACTATTTAAACCTGTCTAAGTACTCGGTGGTGTGATATATGTAAACTCCAAATTAAACCAAATGAATACATTTAGGAAAACCTGTATAGGGATGAGCTTTGCTCCTTCTTCTCTTCTTTGTATGTTTGTATGTTGTGATTGTTCGCTCTCACTTTGTGGAGATTTTTCAAGGGTTAATTATTACTGCACCCTGACATTCATTTTTCTACTTCACAGTTGTTGAATCCCAATTTCATTCAAGAAGGTAAGGTTGTGTATGCTTGAAGTATGTGACTGTATGTGTGAGGTCACATTATTTTGTTTAAATTAGTACATGTTTTGCTTGTTGCAAGGTATAGTCATGTCATAGTAAAGACTGATATGTTTCATTATGCTTCTGCAAGCACATGATTAAATTGTGTTTTTAAAAAAAATGCATTACTTACTGAAATAGTTTTGAGAATGAGTGTACTCATTAATGTAGTCCCTCCTCTTGTGTATGTGCTTTGAAGTTGCTCCTGAGTTCCTGATCCCTCTGGCGGATGTGACATGTGCTCTGGGGGAAACTGTTGTCTTGTGTTGTAAAGTCTGTGGTCGCCCCAAACCCACTATCACTCTAAAGGGTCCAGACCAGAGTCTAGTTGTGAACAACAACCACTTCACCATCAACATCAGGTAAATACAACTGAGTAGAGGAGTAAATGAGGAACATAGGCCGAAAATCCGAATAGCTCCCTAATTCCTGTATAATTTTACAATATGAACGTATGCACCATAGTTATTGTATCATACAGGGTGTGTCAGCATCATAGGAGAATGTTAGGAATGTGAATCTTCTGGTTGCAATTTTTAAGAAAAGAGAAAGCGAAAGTACACAATAACCCGAAACGAGCCCCCAGAAAACTCTTATGTAATCTTCGGGTTACGATTCTTAAGAAATGAGAAAGCAATAGTACACAAGAAAAGAAGGCGCCTCACCCTGTCACACACTTCCCGCAACAAGCACTTGGGAGAGCTACCAAATGACACACACCAAATTCAAATGCAAGATCTCTCTTTATTCAAAGAAAAAAAAAAAGAGTATATATCGTGCTTGACATACAACAGAGACAATGGGTTAACTATTGATTGGCTAGGCGGAAGGGCATATTTGCATAAAACAGGAAGCATATCAGTGTAAGAGAGGAACAACTCCATATATGGTATTCAGGAAGTCATAGGAATGTAAGCAAATGGTATTCAAGGAGACAAAAGAATGTGCGCAAATATTTAGGGGCTTTATCTGTCTGTACCTGGCTGAAACTGGATTCGTGCAGTGGTGGAAGAGTTAACAAAGGAACAAAAACAAGGGAACAGAGAGGGAAGAGTGTTCACAGTAAACTTAACAGAGAAAAATGATAAAACAGGAAAACTAAACCTTTTATTTACAGAATGTGCTCAATATGATTTAGATTTACTCAGAGTTGAATTATTTGTATCAATTTCTGCTCGCTCATAGTCTGTAAAAATATTAAATATACACATTAATCCTATGCTGCTGGACTTATGGGACACCATGTACTGTACTGTTGGTCTAAAATAAAGCCCTTTGGATTCTTCAAATAAAAATTTAATACTAATTTTAGTGTTGAATCTAAAGTGGTACCAGCTGTTGAGAAATGAATGGCTGAGTTATTTTCTTAGGTCTGTAGTGGTTTTATAAGCAGTGCATACTAATTCTCACTGTTTTGCAGTTAGCAATGTACAGTATACCTCCTATGGTGCTTATCTAAAGACAAGTGCAATTTATAGACTACAAAAGGTCAATATTTTCTTTTTTTTTATTTTGACATTTCTGAATCTGTTGTGTCTTGTCTTTCCCTCCCTAGGGAAACAGGTGACATTCTGTTAAAGATCTGTAATCTGATGCCACAGGACACCGGCATCTACACCTGTATTGCCATTAATGACCACGGCACAGCTTCATCCTCTGCCTCAATTAAAGTACAAGGTAATGTGGAAAAGGGAGATGACCAGCTGACAGATGTGAGATTTATTTTCATTTCAGCATTATGAAAGATAACGTGGGATAAAGGACCCATCTTTTTCTCAGCTATTGTCGGCTGGTAACATTTTGGAAAGGGAGTCATTCATATTTTTTTGTATCTTTTGTGCTTGTTGAAAAAGGATGAATGGAACAATAGGAATCATTGTCTAATTGATGTTTCTGTATCTGCTCATGTGAAGGCGTCCCAGCAGCCCCAGCTCGTCCCGTAGCCCAGGAGGCTAGCAGTACTGCGGTGGTGGTGCACTGGCTTCCACCTGCTAGCTTGGGAAACTGTGCCATTACCAGTTACACTGTGGAGTATAGACAAGAGGGTAATTTCTGCATTTCTGTATGTTTCCCACTTGTTGGTGTGCATGTGGGTAGAGAGCACAGCTCACAAGAATTATTATTACTTGATGAGGAGGCTGAACCAAACCAAGACCCTTTAGACCTTTTTGACATTTTGTAATACTTTTTTCTTAGATCACTATTAATAATTATAAGTGTGTATAAGTATGATTAATAATTATACTATTAAAAATATGTGCACATTACAGGTGCATCTCAATTTTTTTAAACACATTTCTGTAATTTCATTCAAAAAGTGGAACTTTCATATATTCTAGATTCATTACACAGAAAGTAAAATATTTCAAACCTTTTTTTTTTGTTTTAATCTTGATGATTATGGCTTACAGCTCATGGAAATCAAAAATCCAGTATTCCAAAATATTAGAATAAAGAATTTATGATAAAGAAATGTCAACCTGAGAAGAGCTCTACTCAGCTAATTAACTCAAAACACCTGCAAAGGTTTCCTGAGCCTTTAATATCTCAGTACAAACAACCACAATCATGGGGAAGATGTTAAGTAAATTTTGCATTTAATTTGGAAATCAAGGTGCCAGAGTCTGGAGGAAGAGTGGAGAGGCACAGAATCTAAGTTGCTTGAGGTCCAGTATGAAGTTTCCACAGTCAGTGATGATTTGAGGTGCCATGTCATCTGCTGGTGTTGGTCCACTATGTTTTCTCAAGTCGAGAGTTAATGCAGCGTCTACCAGGAGATTTTAGAGCACTTCATGCTTCCATCTGCTGACAAGCTTTATGGAGATTTCTTTTTCCAGCAGGAATTGCACCTGCCCACAGTGCCAAAACTACTAGTAACTGGTTTTCTGACCATGGTGTTACTGTGCTTGATTGGCCAGCCGACTCGCCTGACCTGAACCCCTTAGAGAATCTATGAGAGACACCAGACCAACAATACAGATGAGCTGAAGGCCGCTATCAAAGCAACCTGGGCTTCCAGAACACCTCAGCAGTGCCACAGGCTGATTGCCCCATGCCACGCTACATTAATGCAGTAATTCATGCAAAAGGAACTGTAACCAAGTACTGAGTGCATAAATTAACATACTTTTCAGAAGGTTGACATTTCTGTATTATAAATTCTTTATTCTAATATTTTGAGATGCTGGATTTTTTATTTCTATGAGCTATCAGTCATAATCATCAAGATTAAAACAACAACAAAAAAAGGCTTGAAATATTTCCCATTATGTGTAATGAATCTAGAATATAGGAAAGTTCCACTTTTTGAATTAAATTACAGGAAAAAATGTACTTTTCTACGATGTTCTAATTTTTTGAGATGCACCTGTACATTATCAACCTGAAGTTAAAAAAGTGTATGACTTCTATGATTTTGGCCTAACATTAACTGTTTGTATAAGCTGAGATTGTAACATCATTAGTTTAAAAAAAAAAAAAAAAAAAAAAAGGTCCAAATATTAAATCTAAAAATAGTACTACAGTAGCAACTGTTATAAGCACTATGTACATCTTAGCTTGTTGGCTTGGAAATGTATAAACATTAAGAAATAAAATGATTGGCTAGGTATGATTATGCAATTTCCAGATATTTGCAAATCATTAATGATTGTATTTAGCTAAATGTTTGGTGTTATTACACTGAAATTCATATAATTAGTTGCTTTTAGTGGGAGTGTCATCTTCAGGGTTGGAGGCTAACTATTAAAAAGTATTTAATAGTTGAATACTGATTGCATCTGCTAAGATGTTTATTATGAATACTCAAAAGGAATAACTTACTCAGATTACTCTTAGAATTCTTCTTTAGAAGAATAATGAAAGAAAATACAGTATGTGGTATTGTCTGTCAAATTCAAGCCTAAATAACGATTAAGTGTAATGATTAAAGCAAATATGAACTCTGAGAGCAAGCTACAGACAGGACTTAGTAGGTGCTATTAAGCATCATTTAGCTGCAGCATTTTGCTACTTAACAGAAAATAATTGAATGATGCTTCAAAACCATGCATTAACTATAGTGTTAAACCTGTGTGGAAAGCAAGATGATTTAAGAAAATAAAAAATGATGATGATTTGGAAATTAGTCTTATGGAGTTCTGAGAACAAAATACACAATTTAGGTTTATATTTCAAAAGTGATCCCATTTTACAATATAATAATCTTGCATTATTTCATGTGAGTTATGAGCACTGACTAGTGGTAATAGAAGGTTATTACATTCGTCTCGCTAAAAAGCAAACCTTTGGTTGTCAGACACTGTAAGTGGAGATTGAGGCTCAGACCAAAACTGAATTTCTGTCATCAAGAGACTCTTGAGACACAAGATCATTTCCACACCTCTGATACTGGAACACTTCATTATTCAATTTTACACAATGAAGTTCTATATTGCATTGCTTTACCTTGTACTCTCACAGAACTGTCATGCAATGAGGGCCTCAAGTTTAAATAATGAACTATTTCTGATTGATGTACATATATTATTAGTATATATTAGTGTATATATACACTAAATATATTAGAAATTGTACATATTTTGGAATGTGTATGTGTGCAAATACTTATGCATGATCATCTGCAGACTCTCTGGTGTGGCAGCAGTCAGTACGCTCTACAACTGATGTATGTGTGAAGATCGAGGATCTGATCCCAGGTGGACATTACCAATTCAGAGTTAGAGCCAGCAACCCCTGGGGCATCAGTCCCCCCAGTGAGCCCTCCAACATGGTCACTCTACCCAGCTGTGGTTAGTGCAGCACACACACATTTATCAGCCAGACTGTATTCACTGTAATGCAAACGTATCTCATTTAATTAAAATTAAAACTTTCCATTAATTATGTTTGACTGAAGCTTCAACATATGATGGAACTGGTATCCAGTGGAAAGACAACTTTGAATCAGCATTTACAGAAATCTGTGAAATTGGAAGGTAAATGATGATTGTTGTTGTTGTTGTTTACAAAATGTGCTTGGTAATCCATCTTTGAACAACAAAACCATGCAGTTTCACTCATTTTACTCTTTTTTTTTTTTTTTTTTTTTGCTCTGGTTTGCAGGGGTCGCTTCTCAGTGGTGAGGAAATGTCTACACAAGTCCACTAAGAAGGAAGTAGCTGTAAAGTTTGTCAACAAGAAGATGCAGAAGAAAGAGCAGGTGGCTCATGAAGCAGATATCCTGAAACATGTACAGCATCCTCAGCTGGTGGCTCTGACCGACACTTATGAGTCACCCACAGCCTACATACTCGTCTTAGAGCTGTAAGTCTGACTTATGTCCTATTCACATAGAATTAGTTATTCAGGGTGATCTTGGTAATATCTAATAATATTTGCATTTATCTCCATGTTAAAATCTTTAAACTTTATTTATTTTGTAAAATAAATTTTTACAAAAATTACTTTATTTATTTCATAAAATAAACTTTATTTAATGGTCTGCCCATATGTAGCGTTTTTTTTTTCTTCTACAAAGCGGTTTACACTGGTTCTCATTCCCTATTCACATGTGCGCACACACACACTGACACACCAATGGTAGCAGAGCTGCCATGCAAGGTGCTAGTTTGCCATCAAGAGCAATTTGGGGTTCAGTGTCTTGCCCAAGGACACTTTGGGATATGGAGTCATGTGGGCCGGGAATCAAACCGCCAACCCTACGATTAGTGGACAACCCGCTCTACCACCACATTTACACAAGACAAACAAGATTCAGCTTTTTTTCCCCATGAACCTGGTAGTTTTTGTCACACATGGGTGTAGTTTCATATGATGGGATCATGAATTTATTAATAAAAAAAAAAAATGTGATGAGACTTTTTTATTATTATTATTTATACAAACGTTTGTAGCAACTGCTTTTTAGTAACTGCTGATTTTCATTTCATAAAATGTTTAGACCACTGTCCAAAAAATGTAAGCAATTTGGGCTGGAAATGTTTCAGACTAATCCTGTCTGAAAAAAGCTTTGCAATGAAACCCAAACCAGGCTTTCTTTTTATTACTGCAGGTCTAGTGAGTATTGGTGCTTTTAATTGTTTACATAATGCTTGACCTGCCTGAATATCAGGGGAATAATATTTGTTTTAATATATTTAGGCTTATAATATAGGCTTATATGTCAAGATTCTGAACTAACTCCAGGTTTTATTGGGATTAAAGTGTAGAAGTGTAGCTTTGTATATGCATTCTTTTCTATATCATAAAATGTTGTGTTCTTGTCTAGGCTGGAGGGTGGGCGTCTGCTGGATTACCTGGTGGCCCATGATGAGCTAATGGAGGAGAAGGTGGCATTCTTCATTAAGGACACAGTCGAGGCCTTAAAGCACCTGCACACCTGCAAAGTGGCTCATTTGGATCTGAAGGTGAACAAAATAAAACACAACATGACATTAAAATGACACCAAGAACCAAGCTCTTTTGAAGCCTATACTATTTTTCTACATTTAAGGATAAATTAGACTTTAGGGAAAAGGTCCCAGAACATATAGATGCAACAGTGCTCCAAATGCTTCCAAATGCATTCAATACTATTGTATATACTAAATATATAGGGCTAATAGCACGCAAAGGATGACCACTGTTTTCTCTAAACTGTGTGTGCTCTATCACACTCTTCTGATGATGCTCCCATGCAGAAATAAAAATTTGCACATAAGTGAAGTTTCAGGCCATTTTATGAATTTAACATATTGGTGCTGCCAAGAGTTGTCTTCCCAGGCTATATGGCTAATGCTAATCAGGCAGTTCAAATGGCAGAAGGGTCTGCCCAATAGAAACGGCTTTTGCTCATCAAAAGAATTTGAGGGCACATTGATTATGCCTTCTTATAAGTTAATAATAATTAATTCCACAATTCTGAAGGAAATGCAAATGAAAACAAGTTGTTTCACAGTAACTGGTCTCATAAACAGAAAACACATTACTCAAATTAACTTAAAAACTTAAAAAAAAAAAAAAAAAAAAAAGGATATTCTTAGCTCGCCTAATTATGCAAATTGCTCCATAGCACAGTCATGTACGTTATAGTCGACTTGAAATCAAAGAACATACATACAGGGTTAATTTTTTGTGAAAGTTTATGGGCCAACTAGTTTCAGACACAGAAATGACGTCTCCCTTGCTCTTTTTAAGAGCAATGTTTTGCCCCATTACATTTGCCTACTTTTTTTTTTTTTGCCATATCACTGATGCATGAGCACATTCATAGCACTTCATGAAATTAGCAGATAATATTTCTGGAAAGGAGCTGACATTAAGAACGGTAATATTGATAAATAATCATTCAAATGATTTTATTATTATTACTTTATTACTACGTAAGATGCAGAGGTGCGTAATCTGCATTAATAACTGACCACGTGTCCTTTTGAATGAGTATCTGTTCATTCTCTGTACTCTCTATTGTTAATTCATTAATAAGCTATTCTCTCATACAGCCTGAAAACCTAATGGTCAACCTCCGCATGCCTGTACCGTGTGTGAAGCTGATAGACTTTGGTGATGCAGTGCAGATATCAGGGCACCGGTATGTGCACCTCCTGCTGGGAAACCCTGAGTTTGCAGCTCCGGAGCTGATCCAGGGCACACCGGTGTCTTTCTCCACGGACGTGTGGAGTGTCGGCGTGCTGGCCTATGTCATGCTAAGCGGAGTCTCGCCGTTTTTGGACGAGAGTCTGGAGGAGACCTGCGTTAACATCTGCAAACTGGACTTCTGTTTCCCGGATGAGTATTTCTGTGGCGTGAGTCAAGCAGCGAGGGATTTCATTGTCTCAACTCTGAACCAGGACACTAGGAAAAGACCAAGCTCGACAGCATGTTTGCAGCACCCATGGGTTAGCGCTCACAGTGGAGATTATTCCAAAACTCCGCTGGATACGGCCAGATTGGCGGCTTTTATTGACAGACGCAAGCAGCTGCATGATGTCCGACCTGTCACTAATATTAAAGGCTTGGTCACTACCACTATGGGACACACCATATAAGAGAGATTGCTTTCTCAGAGGAATACACACTTGAAAAGAGGGTTATGTGTTAAATATTACCAGAATAAAATGTATTTTACTCAATACAGAGCTTTCATGCCTGTGTCTAATAAAGTTTCGCCATTTTGGCCAATCACATCGCGAGGACCATAATTTTAACAGCATAATTTTAGAATATGATACCAATTCCTAGAAAACAACTCTATGCTCTTATTAGCTTAATGCTGACATCTTGTGGATGAATAAAACTAGAGGCATGCCTGGTGTACTTCTAGATTAAACAGTGCACCAGAGTATTAAAGAACTCGTCTGAACTGAGATCACTGTGGGTTTCTATTCTAAATGCTATCGTTTTAAAACAATCCCGGGGCATAATTGTACGGCGAAGAAACCTAGGTTGATCTTTGAATGTACAGTAATATAGAACGCGATTTAACACTACTGTAATTGAAGAGGTATTTAGCATTGTTTTCTAGAAAAATGATTGTATGTAGATATAGGCAACAGATATTTTTACAAATTCAATATGAGAATAATGGGAGTATATAGGATATTTAAAAGTTAGAATTTTCAGCATGACCGTTTCATATGGTTAAAAATATCACCACATCATCAGTTTTAAAATATGTAGATCAGCATTAGGTCATTGTTAAACCTTTCAGCATTTCTATTCATGACTTGGGTAAATATCTTTTGATGCCTTTTATTATGTCATTGGACAGGAAGTGGTGTGCTTCTTAGTAGTTTAAAACTGATTCCTGGTAAATACCTTCAAATCCGAAAGTGATTATTTGATTTGGTGGAATTGATCAAACTCTAAGCCTTAAATATATTTATTCAGTTTTTTAACGTGTCTGTTTACTTTATGTGAATGGTTTTTTTAATGGTATTTTGATTTGTATTTGCTTCTATACAATTATTTTATTATTTTGATATTTAAAGTCTGCAGAATCACTGCCCACAACTGACGAAACAACAGAGTTCGGTCCTAAACAGCTGCTTTTTGCATCTGTGCAAGTGAGAAATAAAAACACTTAAACCTCTCTTTCTCCCTCTCTCTCATATATATATATATATATATATATATATATATATATATATATATATATATATATAATTCAACAAGTAATCATTGGTCAATATAACTGAATACAATTACTTAAGAATGCCAGATGTGTTTTGAAAATTTTCAAAGGTTCCACCAAAGAAGTCACAAGCTTAAGGACGTCCATAATCCTGTTCAGACCCTGCTGAAAATCTGAGGTGTTGAGAGTTGTATGTTTGACTGCCATTCCTGAATGATGCTTCAGAAGACTTTAAACATCTAAAAAGGATTAATGATAAGCAAATAAGCAGGTTTACCTTTCTCTTTAAAAAAAAAAAAAAAAAATTATTTATCACTAAGTTTTGCTAATAATAAAACCTTGGGAGGAAGTCATCTCAGTTATAAATGGAGCTACACAGCAGCATGACCAGTGACTACAACAGAAGAACTCTTTTAAACAATGCAGGCTCAGAGTCTTACTCTCGTTAGTATTCCTCTTCTCTTTAATTCACAATAAACTAGGCCTACATTCTGTGTGATATGATGCTTCAATGTTTCACCTACAACAGGCTGTAACACTGGTATATCATAGTGCTTGCTTTGTTGATTATAGGGCTATTGCCTCCAATAATAGTGTTCTGAAAACAATGAAAATCTGTTTGTTTGTTTTTTTTGTTATTTTAGTCATTTTAGCATTGTTGTACAGAACTCGAAGTGTACAATTGACATAGAAAAATAAAAATGTTCTTTAATCAGATGGGCTGTTTGTTACTGGATGTTTAATAAACTGCTTGTTTAATAAATTGTTTGTCTCTTTTTGAGTGAAATTACATGTAGGACTAGGGGAAGTGAAGGCTAACATGTGCTTGAAGCCAGTATCTTTTCGAACTGCTACTCATGGGTCATCACAGGACATTGTAATGTATGAATGAGCTCACAGATGCCCATGTTTTGCTAGTCTCACTGTTATTGACATGGGAGATAGATTATGCCATCCTCACTCATAAAGCATGGGCAATTTTTTTTCACTAATAGCTCGCATCTGAGGCATCATCAGGATTCAAACCCATAATCTCACAACAATAGGGTAAACGCCGTTCTTTAGCACCGCTCAAGAGCCCGTATTGGCTATGCTAAATCAGGGTAGGGTATATTCCAACCTCACACCCAGTGTTTGTGAAATAGGCTCAAGCCCTTCCATTAAACAATTTTACATTGTGGAAAAACACTTATAGAAGATGAATGAAGAATGAATGAATTAATATTTCATTGTTTACCTTGGCTTATATTGAGACCATACATGTGATGATGGCAAAATTGACTGTAAAAACTTTAGCTGTTCAATGACCATCTCAATTCCAGATTTGACACCTATTGAAAACTTGTAGTCTGAATTAAGAGCAGTCTACATGTGCAAATCTAAGAATATAAAAGCGATTAGGATCCCTCCACACATGTCTCGTAAGCGGGTCAGCACTTTCATTCTCTTGCCAGACATTAATTGTGGTGGCGCTGCTCATTTTAGAATCAGTGTTTTGTAGGAAAAAACAAAATTTGAAGGAATCTATTTACAGTGAGAAAGTTAAATGTTAATTGCATTGTATTTTGTGATGTAAAAAAATGAAACCAAGATAAAACATGTCAAACATTTTTTTCTGCCTTAAATGATACAGCAACCAACAACGTTTAAGTGAAAAACAAACAGATGTTTTATGGAAGAAAAAGAATAAATTTACAGTCATGTGAAAAAATAAATACACTCCATGGAAACTGTTGGTTTTTTTTTTTTTTTTTGTTTGTTTTTTTTACATGTTTGGAGAAGCAAATATTTGATCCTCTTTGAAACAGTAACTATTAACAAAGTTGATGCACTCTATCAAATGACATTGACATTTTGTGTAATTCTCACAATTTAAATGAACATAAAACAGATCAGTCACATGGAAAAAGGAAGTACACCCCTACATTTATCACACCTTCAAATCCATAAAATTAGAGTCAGGTGTTCGTGTTTAGGTGCCAGTGATTAGAACCTGCTTAGTGAGTGCAGGTGGAATATGTCTTATTTATACCCCTCTCATATCTAGTGTCTGGTGTTCCCTTTGCTATTGAGGTGTATGGTGTCATCAAGCCAAGATCTAAAGAGTTCTGTAAGGCCTTCAGAAAAAAAGATTGTGGATTCCTAGGAGTCTGGCAAGGGATTTAAAAAGATCTCCAAATTATTTGAAATACATCATTCCACTGTAAGGAAAATCATGTACAAATGGCACAGATTTCAAATGACTGGCTTGGCTGTCCCAGCAAATTCAGCCCAAGAGCAGACCGTCTGATGCAAACAGAAGTCTCCAAGTACCCCAACATTTCATCACAGGAACTGAAACTTGAAACTGTTGTTGTAAAAGTGCATGCTTATACAATCAGAAATAGATTGCACAAATTTGACCTGCATGGGAGGCGTGCCAGGAAAAAGTCTTTGCAAGATTACAATTTGCCAATGAGCATATAGGCAAAGACCAGGCCATTTGGAATGATGTCCTCTGGACAGATGAATCAAAGAGAGCGTTGTATGGCCACAGTAACAGCAGACATGTTTGGCGCAAACCAAAGACAGGTGTTCAGGAGAAGCACCTCATACCAACTGTGAAGCACGGTGTTGGAAATGTTATGGTTTGGGGTTGCGTCGCTCCCACTGGGACTGGGCAGCTTGCATTCACTGATTCACTATGAATTCTGCATCATATCAAAGAGTGCTTGAAGATGTGAGGCTATCTGTCTGATAGTTTCAGTTACATCGAAAGTGGACCTTTCAACAGGACAATGATCCTAAGCACACTAGCAAATCCACCAAGGAATGGCTCAAAAGAAGAAATGCAGGGTTATGGAATGGCCTAGTCAAAGCCTGGATTTGAATCCCATTGAAATTCCAGCAAGCTAATGTCAGAGACTGGTGGACAATTATGCAAAATGCCTACAAATGCTTTCTGCTAAAGAGTGCTATAATTAATTCTTTCACAGAAGAACATCACATCTATTGATATTTCTGTTGAATAAATGATAGAAAAAGCTAATTTTCCTCGTGGTTTTTTTCAAGTATATCAACTATATTCATAGGCACTGTTTCAAAGATGATCAAATGTTTGCTTGTCCAAATATGTCAACAAAAAAAAAAAGCCAACGATTTCCATGGAGTGTACTTATTTTTTTCACATGACTTTACAATAACCTGGTTGTATAGTGTAAGTGTGCACACACCTTTTTGAGTAAGAGCCTGCAAACTTAGCACATCCTGATTTGGCTATTCTATTCTACTCTTCTGTGGAAAGATGCTTCAGATCTATCAAATTGTGAGGAGATCTCCTGTGCATAGCTCTCTTCACGTCATTCCACAGTTTTTCGGATTTAAATCTGGGCTCTGACTGGGCCATTCCAAAATATTGATCATCTTCTGAAGCCATTACTTTGTTGAATTGGATATGTGCTTTGGATCGTTATCGTGTGGGAAGATGACATTTTTCTTTATCTTCAGCTGTCTAACAGAGACCTGCAGGTTTTGTTTTGTTATAGATTGGTATTTGGAGCTATCCATGATTCCCTTTATCTTGACTAGAGTCCAAGTAACAGTTGAAGAGAAGCTGCCCTATAGCTTGTTGCTGCCACCACCATGCTTCAGCATGGGTATTCTTTGGGTGATAAGCTGTCTTGATTTTGTGTCAAACATGTCAGAATTATGCCCAAAAAGTTCTACCTTCATCTTGTCAGACCATAATACATTTTGCCACTTGGTTGGGGGTGATTTAGTCAGGCCTGGATGTTTTTTTCCTGTGAAGGGTTTCCATCTAGCCACCCTACCCATAGCCCAGATTTGTAAAGAATACAAGAGATGGTTGTCACATGCAGAGAGTGATCAGTAATTGCCAGATATTCCTGCAGCTGACTGGAGCTCCTGCAGCTGGTAATATAAATGGTTGTGCCCTCATTTTCTCCACCAGTTAATGAAGTCCTTCATGGTGTTTCATAGTACATTTAATGTTTTCAAAATTATTTTGGACCCCTCTCTTGATCGATACCTTTTTGACATGGCTTCAGAAGCTGGGTAAAACCAAGATGTTAAAAAACTAAAAAAAATCCTACAGGAAAAGCTGATCATCAGAATCACTTCATTTATGACAGCTGTATGATGATTACTTTTGTGATGCTTGGCGACTCTAAATTGCCCCTGGGTGTGAATAAGTGTGTGAATGTGTGAGTGCATTTTGTCTTTTAATGGACTTGTGTCCTATTCAAGGTGTATTAACCCCATGCATAGACTCTGGATCCACCACAACCCTGAGCACAATAAAGCGGTTACTGAAGAGGAATCAGCAACAACAACAATAATGATAGATGAGGATTACTGTTATTATTATTATTATTGTTGTTGTAGCTGCTGTTGTTGACAACAACAATAATAATAATAATATTAAATATTAATAATGATGATGATGATGATGATGGATGAGGATTACTGTTATAATTATTATGGTTGTTGTTGTTGACAACAACAACAATAATGATGACGATGAGGATGACTGTTATTATTATTATTATTATTGTAGCTGTTGACAACAACAATAATAATATTTATAATGATGATGATGGATGAGGATGACTGTTATAATATTAATAATAATAATAATAATAATAATAATAATAATAATAATTATTATTATTATTATTATACACTACTTAAATGTGTTATGTTTATTTAAATTACACAGGAGTATATTAGTCTTGCTCATTTGTTATTACTTATTTGGACTTATATCTGCCATATAACTTCTTTTGTTGTTAAAATTCTTAATAGATTTTCTTCCACCAGTAGTAGTCTGTGTGTTGTCATTTGAACTGCATGTCCATGTCAGATAAGCAGCATCTAGGCTTGCCATCTGATCGACCCTCTCTTATTTACTACTAGGCTGTGTTGCGGTGGGACAAAACGCGCTACATGATATCGCGAGAAACGCCGTGAACATAGCAACAAGACAACCAAAATAAATTGGACAACAGTTCGGAGTGAACGATGGCGGCGTCGCTGCTACGCCGGGATAAGAAAGCTACCGCCGCTAACTTAAAGGCAGACCTCAACCGGACTGACAACAGTTTGGGGCTCCGACAGCTTCAGGAACTGCTGGATAATGTTCTCAACCCGGAGAAACCGGCGGCGGACACCGAGGCCCTGGACTGGTGTAAATATCTGCTAGCAGGAGGGGACGGGTTCGAGGAGTTCTGCAAGACCGTCTGCTCCTACGATAACGCTACGCTGTGCGGTTTGGTCTGGACTGCTAATTTTGTAGCATACCGCTGTCGGACCTGTGGCATTTCGCCCTGCATGTCACTCTGCGCTGAGTGCTTTAACAACGGCGATCACACGGGCCATGACTTTAACATGTTTAGGAGTCAGGCTGGCGGGGCCTGCGACTGTGGAGACAGTAATGTCATGCGAGAAAGTGGGTAAGTTCGTTTGCTGGATAGTTACACGCTAGCTAGCTGTCCAGCTATCCGTTTTACTCACTAGCTATCTGAGGGAACATTACTACCTAATATGACATTCACCCTTGTGCTTGTTTGGATAATTGTTCCTCAACTGAATGCGTGTCACGAGCACCGGAATGCGGAGTAAAAACAATAACAGCCTGATTAGCAATGCTAAGTCCTAGCGCTCCCTCCGGTTTTCTAGCACGCTAACACCGCTACCTTAGCTTAGCTTAGCTTATTTTAGCTTAGCTTAGTTTAGCTTAGCTGCACACCTTACTGAGTGTCAGTGGTTTATTTTTAACCACAGAGAGCCTCACTGACAGCTCTTGCCTTTTTCTTCCTTACATTCTGTTACATTCAAATATATTTAACAAAGACAAACGGAAAAACAGACCGCTCTAATTTGAACTAGATGAATGTAGGAGTATTGGATGTGTCTGTAACACTGTAATGTGTTTTATCCATAGGACCTCTGGATAACTAATGAAACTTTTCCATTGAAACTGTGGTGATTTTTATGTAATTTTTATCATGAACTGAATTGCATAATCATGGAACTAATTGCTATGCTCATTTCCTCTGTATGGCTTCATACTTCACTCAGATTCCCTGCACTGTCTGTTTCATTATACAGAGTTAAAGTGGAGAGCTTTTTTTTCTGTCCATATACATTGAGTAGGGACTTTTCCAAGGCCTTGGTGCGGTTTATTATAGGGCAGTTCTAGCGAAACACTGGATCTAGTGCAAATAATTAGGAATCGTTACGGTACAAATAGACGAGATACACCACATACAGTGCACTGAACAACTGGAAAAAGTTGGATTGACGTTGGACGTTCGATATTCGAGGATATGCAGAAATTACGGGACCGTCTCTAAAGTTACATACGACTTTGTTATACACGTTTCTAACTTCAGTAGCATTTGAAGGGAATGACTTACAGCCATATAACCAACTGTAAAGTGCTCATCTAGGTGTCAGGTATAACGCACACCTCCTTAGATTTTTGATATTTATCAAAAATAAGCTATTAAATCATATGTAAATTAGATATGAATTTCACTACAGAATGTGCCCATACACAAAGTATACCATAATTTAAAGCTCAATAGCATTTGAAGGGAATGATGTACAGTCATATAACCAACTGTAAAGTATTCGACTAGGTGTCAGGAATGACGCACACCTTTTTAGATTTTTGATATTTAACCCTACAATACATGAACCAAAAAAACCTTCACGAATACATAGAGGTTCAAAATAAGCCGTACTGGATTGAATGGTTTTCTTCAAAAAATAGATATAAAAATATATAAAATTTACACACACACAATATTTATTTATTTATTTATTTATTTATTTACACGCAGCATGCAATCAATATTTTCCCGTCCTCTTTTGATTGACAGGATATAATTGGACCTGATCATCGGATGTTTCTAAACTATCGGCCGATAGCGTGAAAAATAGCCTTTATCGGATGATACATCGGTGCATCTCTACAATAAATATAACACAGTAAAACAACTGTTGCAGTGCTTCACAGTGATGGGAAATGTCAGTCGTGGTGATAAGGCTCTACCCATCACACAATCGACATAAACCAATCCATATATTTTCTTTCTTTCTTCATGGCAGTAACACACAGAGACTTGTGAATGTAATAAACCTCTCTATAATTATCATTTGGTTCAGGTTCTCTTCCCGAGTGCAATGATTTAACTTTCATTACTGCTAAGCTCAAGAGTACAGAAGGGCGTTGTAATAATAATCTTGTTTCATCTGTTATGCGTGTGTTGTCACGCACCGTTTTGTCGTTTACAGCTATTACAGTTAGCTACTGGGTGATATTAACAGGGTAACCGAGGAGGAATAATGTCTGCGCTTCTTACACTGAAGTGATGATAAAGAAGGAAACATGTTTGAATCATTTTACACGTTATGGAGCTTGTGTTTAATATCAAGGTTTCTTTATTAGTTTGCTTTAATAATTAATAAAGGAATTAAACATGACTGGTGTGCTATTATATGAAAATAATCAACACCAGGACGGTGTGTTGTGGCTGGATGTGGAGCATGTCCCAAAATGTTTTATTCCTCTTATGTGTGTTAAATTAATTAATAAACATCATGCTTTAAAAAAAAGTTACATTACATTAAATTTAGGGCTGCAACTAATGATTTTGATAATTGATTAATCTCTCAATTATTTCTTCAATTAATTGGATTAAAAGGCCAATTTTTACTCCCTTTTATTTAAAACAAAAATTTCACGTTCTGCCCAATGTTCCTTCAAACATTGTGCAAATTGAAGTTATTCACAGTGACGTCACAGACCCAACTAATCCATAATGAAATTTGTTGTCGATTATTTTAATCATTGATATTTATCGATTAGTTGTTGCAGCCCTAATTAATTGTGAAGTGCCTATTCCTTGTGGTTAAATATGTAATGTCCATACAAGTTCGTGTGAATGAGCTGTTACTGCAGAAACAATACCGTATTAGACTGAGCACATTAATATAAACCTATCATTTATTATTATAGCGGGTAATATCATGTGGGCTACTATTATAGAAAATTAACCAACACCTTTTGAGGAATTCAACAATGCTGTGGTATGACTAAATAACTCCTTAATTTTACACACCTTTACGGTAAAAGAACCATTGTACATGCAGTGTGAAGGGTGCGCTTTATTTATTTATTTATTTTTGTATTTTTTTCTGCCACAGTAAAAAGTAAGAAGTGCAGTTACTTTTATTATTATATTGAAAGGATTTTCTTGTTAATTTAACTTGGCAGGTTTTGCAGAAGGCATCGGTTAAGAACCGGGGAGAATGTTCCATCAGTCCCTAGAGATCTGCTGCTCATGTCCGAGATGGTTCTTCCTCGTTTTATCATCAGTATAATACAGTACCTGAGAGATGGCTACACAGAGTCAGGTGAGACACATTAGTCAAATTCTTGTGCTTGCAAAACAAATCTACTTTGCTGACTTCTTTTTTTTTTTTTTTTTTTTTTTTTGTAAATAAATATATCCCTGATGTGATCATTTATAATACTTCTTTGACTAAACCATGTTGTTACTGTGTGTTTCCAGAATCTGCCACAGAGAGAGATCTGCAGAAGGTCCTTCATCAGCTGGAGCCTCAGATCTCTTTCCTAGAAGATCTTACTAAAATGGGTGGAGCCATGCGCACGGTCCTCACAAAGATCTTAACCAATCAGCAGACCTTTAAAGAACTGAGCATGGGTAGGCATGCCCAGTTGAGCAAAACATTTCGGTTTAATGGATGTCCTAAGCTGGGATTACACTGTATGATGAGAAACCTTATCATTTATATACTGCTCACATCACAGCACTCACTCACAGTGGTAAAAGTCACATCATAAAGATGCTCCATTCAAATAATATGGATGCAAAGGAAGTCTGTCTGTCTGTCTCTTTCTTTCTCTCTCTACAGGCTTCTGTACTGTTAGCACTGCAGAAGCCAATATTGTGATTAGGATTAACAAATAATATATTGTGCAACCATATCCCCAAGCATTTCATAATGACACTTATTTTCTTCACCTGTGTCTGTCAATATGCATTATTGTTTATGCCCCAGAAAGTTCTTGGTGTCTAAATCTAATGTAACTGCAAAAAATATTACGCATGCAGTAATAGTAGATTGTTGTGCAAAACTAAGCTTTACTGTAGCACATGGCTTGGTAACAATACATGTTATGTACTATTGGTGTCAGACAACAGTTGCTCACATCTGAACTCTGGTCTATACCGTCATGAAGTTTTTAATATTAAAGCAAGGTTTTGTTGTTGTAGTATGGTAATTGAGGGTGCCATATTTTACCTTATGTTCTCTGTTGACCACAGGCCAAGAGGAGAATATGTATGCAAAGAGAAACTATGAGAAGTACCTGTCGGCACTCAAGAATTCTGGCCTGGTGTCTTTGGAGGATAAGGGGCCGGCAGGGGCAGCAGACTCTTCAGCTGGGGCAGGAACTGGTGCCCTTGGCTTACTGGGTAAAACTTTTCCTTCTTATTGGTTGGCTGCTGCTTTTATTTACAAATGTGGGGTGCTCTTCAAATGCTTTTGCACATTTTTATTCTGTCCTATTTTAACTTTTTGTTTAAGGGGCCACAGCAGCAGTCAGCCCAAATGAGGAAAATAAAGAGGTAAGAATTAACTACAATGTTCATGATATAGCTATAAGCTGTGAGACAAACACATTTTCTCCAGAGGAATAAGTTTTAATGTGCTTTATGAACTGATTACACCGCCGCACGTTTTGAGTTCTCAAATTCAAGATGGTAACTGTATCACAACGTCCTGTCATTGATTTTCATATAAGAGAATGTATTGAGTTTTAAGAACTGATGCATTTTTTTTTTGTGTGTGTGTGAGAGAGAGAGAGAGAAATGGAAGCTCAGTGCTGTCCATTAGAAAATATAAGATGTGTGTTATTTATCTCTCTTAAACAGGAGGATCAGGACGGAGGGCAGAGTGTAGGCCAGAGAAAGAGAGTAAAGTTGAGTAGCAGTACCAAAGGTGAATGACTTAGTCACACTGTTCGTTCTCGGAATTATTTTTATTTATTTATTTTATTTGGAAAGAGGTTTCTGATATTTTATTGTTTCCTTTCTTGTAGATCCGTCTATAATGGACATTCTAAAGCATAAATGTTTTTTAGAGGAGTTATTGTTTTGGACTATTAAATATGAGTTTCCACAGAAGATGGTTACTTTTTTACTCAACATGTTGCCAGATCAAGACTATAAGGTACTTATTTTGTACTTAAGCAGTCTGCACAAGTTTTTATTTATTTATTTTTGCCATTATGAGCACTTTAATGCACGAGTTTACTTTTTCTGATAGGGCTTTGCAAGTTTTTATTTGTGTTGCATTGTATTTTATTTGTTGCAATAATTCTACACAAAACAGTAAGTTGATCTATAACCCCAATTCCAAAAAAGTTGGGCCGGTATGGCAAATGCTGACAAATACAAAGAGTAATTATTTGTAAATGTACTTCTTTTGTATTTAAACAAAAAATGTATAAAGACAAGGCGTTTGATGTTTTACCTAATCAACTGCATAGTTTATTGAAGATTTATTTTTGCTGCCATTTATTTTTTAAATTGATGCATGCAACATGTTCCTAAAAAGTTGGGACATGGGGCAATTCAGGACTAAGCGATGTGACGCCTTGAAATAAGAAGGTGATGTGAAACAGGTGAGGCAATCGTCTAATCATAATATATAAGGAACCTCCAAAAAAGCCCTAGTCCTTCAAGAGCAAGGATAGATCGAGGCTCACCAATCTGCCAACAGATACATCAGCGAATAATCCAACACTTTGAGAACAACATTCCCCAAATAACAATCGGTAGGATTTTGGGCATTTCACCTTCTACAGTGCACAATATAATTAAAAGATTCAAGGAATCCGCTCAAATCGCGGTGCGTAAAGGGCAAGGCCGAAAGCCACTTCTGAATGCACGTGATCTCCGATCCCTCAGATGTCACTGTCTTAAAACTGTCATGAGTCTGTAATGGATATCCTGACATGAGTGTATATTTTCAAAAATAAATTAAATTCACTAAGTAAAACATCAAATGTGTTTTGAATATAGTACAGGGTGAACTGAATTTTCAAATGACTTTTGTTTTTGGGTTTTCCATACTGTCCCAACTTTTTTGGAATTGGGGTTGTATTATGAACCTAAGTAGCTGGCAGACTCATAAGCCATTTGACTTTCCCCTCCAGATCACTTTCACGAAAACGTTCGTCCAGCACTATGCCTTTATCATGAAGACTTTAATGAAGAGTCATGAATCAGACACGATGTCCAACCGAATAGTTCATATCAGTGTGCAGCTGTTCAGTAATGAAGAGTTAGCACGTCATGTCACTGAGGAGTGCCAGCTGCTGGACATCATGGTCACTGTACTGCTCTACATGATGGAGAGCTGCCTTATCAAGAGTGAACTGCAAGGTATACATGCATGCTGGTGTTGAGAATAGTTATTTTATACCTTTTTAATAGATAATACTTGACAATAGGTTTGGTCTGTGAGTGCTTAATTGTAATAGAATTTATTGTACTGAAGACTAGTAAAATGCATGTCAGTCTGGGGAAAACACATCCGTTGTCATTGTGAAAAGTCAGGTTTCGGCAAGGGGTTTTTTTTTTTTGCCTGTTAAATATTTTGATATTGTCTTTAAGAAACGTGTGTGTGAGAGAGAGAGAGATATTATATTTTTTGCCAAAATTATGTAGGAAAGTTTTACTTGCTTTTTAATCTTGCTTAAGCGAAGCTGCAAAGATCATGTTGGGTAAGGAGCCAGTTTATTAAACGAGGTCAGTCTGCTAAAAGATGGTTAAAACCTTGCAAGCTAAGTGTGATCTCCTCACAGAGTGAATGTCACACTTTGATCAAGTTTTGCAAATGTAATTAATTCATGAGTCAGATACAGGCTGTCAAAACATTTGTTTCTGGTTGAGATGCATGCAAAACAGAAACATATCAGGTTAGGAATTTATTATTATTTTTTATTTTAAAAGTATGTTGTAGGAAATTGTGAAGGGTTCTCCCAGGACACCACACACACTTTAAAAAAATAATAAAAATAAATTAAATTTTAGTGAATATGCAGTACTTGCCAAAACAGTCAGAATAGCATTTCACCTTTTAACTTGTATAATATGTACACTTTTTAAAGTGCATCTACAGTTGCTACTATGGCCCTGGGACTGCAATTACCACGTGCAGTTTTACACTCGGGTCTCCTTTGAACAGTGGACTAGTTCAACAAACGCACTTCATATAAAAACCATGATGAACTTTTTCTTACTTTCACACTGTCTGTTGTTACCCAGATGAGAATAGGTCCCCTTCTGAGTCTGGTTCCTCCCAAGGTTTCTTTCTCTTAACATCTTAGGGAGATTTTCCTCACCACTGTTGTCATTGGCTTGCTCAATAAGGATAAATTCACACACTTAAAATCTGTGTCCCGTGTTTATATATTTCTGTAAAGCTGCTTTGAGACAATGACTATTGTAAAAAGCCACTATACAAATAAAATTGAATTGAACTTTTTCTTTTGCTGTAGATGAAGAGAACAATCGTCATGTGGTGGTGAACTGTGGCGAAGCCTTGTTGAAGAATAACACCTACTGGCCTTTAGTTAGCGACTTTATTAATATTCTCTCTCACCAAAGTGTAGCCAAGCGTTTTCTGGAGGATCACTCGCTGCTCATGCTCTGGATGAGCTTTGTCTCCTTTTTTCAAGGTCAGTTTAATTGTAGCTTCAATGCTTTTGCAGTTTCAGTTTCATTCTGCTACGTCATCCCTGGTGTTATTTAGTTTTTTGTGAAACAATTTGCATGTGTAAAACTTAAAATGAAGCAGCTAATAAATATTTAAATGCAGTTTAACAGAATGTATTTACATCCTATATTTATTCATTAGCTTGAGGCTTTTAAATCTGTTCTGCTGATCTGTTTTTACTCATTGTTTCAATCTAACCCTAATCCAGTATTTATTATTTGTAGTGCGTCAGAATAATGGACTGTTATCCTATTTTTCTTCATTATCTGATTTCTTTCTCTCTTTAGGAATGAATCTGAACAAGAGGGAGCTGAATGAGCACGTGGAGTTTGAATCACAGACGTACTATGCGGCTTTCGCCGCTGAGCTTGAAGCCTGTGCTCAGCCCATGTGGGGGCTGCTCACGCACTGCAAAGTCAAAGTAACGTCCTGATTGGATACAGCTGTTCTATTTTAAATGCATGTTAGCCTTTTAATTTTAGAGGGAGTTCAGCACCCTGACCGAAACATGCCAAATCACTTGTAATAAGCCAGTCCTTACATTACATTATAAATGACTTGGGTGACATGTACTGATGAAATTCAGAAGTAAAACAAAGAGGAGTTCAGGATGTTTGTGTGATTTGATTTGTTGACAGGAAACACAGGAGTACACTAAAACAGTGGCACGCTACTGCCTGGAGACTTTGCAGATATGGTTTGATGCCATTGGCTTTGTTGATGAGGTACAGTGTTTTATGGTTGTTGGCATTCATTCAATAATTCATTCAGTGATGTTTTTCTCTATTTGTGCACAGGTCTTAATTCTCTCTCTCTCTCTCTCTCCCCTCTTCTCTCAATCAGCCTGCTCCCAATCAAATAACATTTCATTTGCCATTACACCGCTACTATGCCATGTTCCTTAGCAAGGTAACAAAATCTAAATTATTCAGTAATTGCATACAAATGCAACACACCATTAAAAAAAAATTTTTTTTTTAAAAATTGAATTAGTCTCCTAGACTGTAGAAAATGTATTTAAAGCTCAGAAGACCAATTCATCTACTTCCTTATGGAGGAAAAAGTATACTGCTGAATTAGTTCTTATAAATAGGCTTTCAGAAAATCCAATATGATCCATGTTTCTGATTTGATCCAGGCGGTGAAATGTCAGGGACTGGATTTGGACAGTCTCCTCCCTGATCAGGAAATGCTGATGAAGATTATGGTGCATCCTCTTCAGATACAGGTAACTTAAGACCTGGGGCCTGGATAGAGATGCAGCTCAATTAGGTGCTCAGCAGGAAGATCTGTTCTCTCAGTCTATGTACCACCAGGTGACAATTTTGAGGAAAAGCCAACAGCTAAGGTGTTAGGCCACCATGAGGTCACATAGTGTATCTCAGCTAGTGTTGACTAGATTTCTATTCAAGTTGAGCTTGTTTTGTACTGGTATGTTCAGAGCCTTGTTATTCAGTTAGTTTAAATGGTATGTGAATGCTGCTAGAATTGTGAAATTTAAAAGGGCCAGGTATTTCCATCTGTATTTAGTGTAGATTGGAAAACAAGTAATTGACAGGGAGTCACCCTTACAGCATCAGTTTTTTGGAGTCAGTTCATAATTGTTAGCAGTGCAGTGACAAATGTGAATGTGTTTTTATGGAAATGTTGTCAGGGGTATGGTAGAGCTTCACAAATTTTAAATACAGTACTTATTGACCTGACCAGGAAAGATCATGCTCAGGTCAATAAGTGGCTGATAAGCACTGTATCACTCAAGAAGTAGAGTTGGGTTCCTGTTATATTAACAATGCTGTAACAGCCTAGAAATTTTAAACAAATTAAATTGTCCCCCCCAATCTTGGACAGCTTAAGTGCGGTAGTGTGTGAACTAGGACACAGTAGGACAGCTTCACCTTGTGTAATGTTGTGATGTCTGTGCTGTTTTGAAAGTGTTCATTAACTAATTACATTGTGTGTGTGTGTGTGTGTGTGTGTGTCTAGGCATGTCTGTCTGAGATTCACAGTAACATGTGGGTGAGGAATGGATTACAGATTAAAGGGCAGGCTATGACTTATGTCCAATCTCACTTTTGCAACTCTATGATCGACCCAGACATCTTCCTGTTACAGGTATTATTTTATACTGACTGACTGTTATTTACCAGCTCTGTTATATATGCAGTCTAAGGTAAAATGTTGAAAATTGGTCACTTGTCAAATTCAACGTGGGGGTGGGGGGGGTTGGATGGAGGGTTAGTGTAGATCTGTCAAGTGATGGTTGACTATTTAGCTGACCATATCAAGACAAAAAAAGAATAATGGTTGATTTTTGGCATTAAGTGAGCATAAAGAAAGGTTATGTCCTAACTATGGCTAATTGTTGTCGAATAAATAGGGTGGTTACAGCTGGGTATTTAGGAGGCATATTTTATGTGATGCATTTACATATAAAATCAAAGCCAGTTCATTTTCATGCTTGAGTCCTGTTTTACAATCACCGTTGACACATTACAAACCTGCACCAATGAGATTGTGTTCTGTGTTTTTGTTTTGTTTTTTCAGGTGTGTGCATCACGACTAGATCCAGACTACTTTATTTCATCAGTGTTTGAGAGGTGTGGCTCAGATACTTCCCCATACTTCCACTGCTCTTTCTGCTTTACCGCCCATTGTCTTAACAATCTGGTTTTTCTTTGTCCAACATGGATCATATACATTTGTATCATGTCCTTCATTAGCAAGATAGTACATTTTTATATTGAAATGAAAATATTAGACATGCTCCTTTCCAGTTAAAAGCATTTTTATGCTTGTATGTCAGGTTTAAAGTAGTGGACTTGTTGACGATGGCATCACAACACCAGAATGCAGTCCTGGACGCAGAGCAGGAAAGACCCATGTTAGAAGGGGCGCTCACTTTCCTCGTCATATTGTGCAGCCTCCGCATACACATGGGTTGGTATTAACGATACAGTGGTGCTTTTTATATGCCTTTTATGAATGGGTTTTTGTGTTTTAAACTAACTCATAAGATGCGTCCCAAATCGCACACTTCTGCACGGTTTATGCCATTTTTGTGGTATAAATTTACACAGTGCACTTCAAGTACACAAATGATGCACTTATTCCACCGAAAAAACGTTTTCCGCTAAAGCTAGCAATGTTGCATTGCGTTTGTTTGACGGCTTATAATTCCGGTTAGTAAAAAACTGCTAGTGTTCTATTTGTGATGCTACTACCCTTCTAAAATTCATACACTAGATGGTAGAGTGCATAGTGTGTCATTTGGGACATGGCTTAATTCTCAATAGCCTTTGTTCATCAAAGTTGTGTAAGGTCAAATCTGATCATGAAATGATCAGACATTCCATCGACAGTTTCCTTATTCATCAGATTCAACTTTGGCACATCTGTATGATGTAAATTGTAGAGTAATATTTTAACAACCTGAATAATGCTTGATTTCAGTAAAACGGGGGGATGGGGAACTAGACTAACTATAAAGTAAATAGTGAGTATAGTAAAAATAGCATGCATGCAGGAACCTCGTACTAAAATGTAGTGACCGTGTGAATTTGTAAACATGAAGTCTTGTGCAGGTGTAGATCTTTATTAGTTCGTTAGCCGTTCAAGTGAGTAGTAGGTGCATGATCAAAGACCATTGATCATCCCTTTTTCTTTTTTTTTTTTTTTGTTGAGGCAGTTACATAATTTAATATAAAAACCAAAACCTGCCAAATGAGAACATTTTATTTATATGAAATAAAGATTTGTTTATTTGTTCAGAATGGAAATTAGGCTCCACAGTATTTTATATAATGTTTTAGTTAAAACTAAGTTATAAAATAAATAAAAATGCAACCAGTAGATTACATATTTACCTGCTAGTGAAGTTGAGACAAGAGTAAGGGCCATTTATCTCAACCTTTCTTTCTCACCTGTTAGGCATGACTGATGATGAGATACTGAGGGCAGAAATGGTGTCACAGTTGTGTATGAATGACCGCACACACAGCTCTCTTCTTGACCTTATATCCTTTACTACCTACTCTTCCTTAGATTCAATTTTTATTTCTGTGGTGATTTTGAGCTTTACAGAAATCTGGGTATAGATTTAAATGCTTTAAGAGAAAGCCAGTGGTGACATTTGCCCCAAAAAGGAAGAAAACCTGAGATGAACCAGACTTGCACAGATCCTCTGCCGGTTGATGCCAGGTTGTGTTCAGTTCAGTCATACAGGGAGAAGGTACTAAATGTAAAATAAGTATAAAGGATATGGAGTGTTTTATATGATCATGATGACCGTTAGCTTTTACAACCATCAAACCCAATGCATTCTTTAGTTTTAAACTGAGCTTGTGATTATATGGTTATATGATTATATGGTTTTTATGCTGTTCCTTGACAAATATTGCAAATCCCCGAGAACCCAAACCCTAAGAGTGGGATAGTGCCTGGCAGTTGTAGCTTCGAGGAGATGCTGTCTGCTGTAGCTGATTTTAAAGCTCCAGTGTCGGAGCCTGGTGGCTCAATGCAACAGGGCATGTACACTCCCAAAGGTGAGCTACCATTTCTGCTGTGTTAATTGTGCATCTTTTTTCTGAGTTTTGCTATGAACTCTTAGTTCTTGCCCTCTGCAAGGACAACCTGTAGAAAGGGAGAAATGTTTGATCTCACTGGTGCCAAAATCTTTATGTATATTAAATTGCCCTAGCATGTAGTTTCTTTTTTCTATTTGTGTGGTGATGGTGGTGGTGATGATGATGATAAGGGCAAATTCCACCGAATACATTTAAATATTGCACATATTGTTTAAGAAATTATTTGCATGTCTAAAGAGAGGCAATTTTGAACTTTTGCCTTATTCGTACTTAGAAATTCCTTTCACTGTCCAATCGGCGTTTGGGGGGAAAAGTCTATAATACATAATAAATGTCATTCATGACCTGTAAGGATTTCAGTGGAGCCTATTGCTTACCATTCCTTCCATCCACCTCATGGTGGCACTCCTGTTCCATTGTTGAAACCTTCTGTGATGCAATAATTCTTGCCATTTAATGTCCAGACATATGTTGAATGTGATTTATGGTGTTTACTGGGTTTGTTTAGCGGAGGTGTGGGAGAAGGAGTTTGACCCCATCATGGTGATCCTGCGCACAGTGTACCGGCGAGACGTCCAGTCAGCGATGGACAGATACTCAGCATTGTGAGTGACCTCCTGTCTTCCAGTCTCCATAAATGCTTTCTTGATTATTATTAGCTGATGACTGTTGTTCGAGCCATTGCTTCCTGGGTGTGTTGGAGAATTTTGTTCAATCAAGATAAATCATTTGCTCTCTGTGATCTCTGCATCTTCTGTTAAAATGTGAGGTTGAGGATACAGCCTCTCTGCTTTTTTTTTTTTTTACCCTTGAAAAGATGTGCATGTGAGGGTCAGTGCCTGATGCAGGTGCCTCCAATTAGAGTCAGGGCAGGCACAATCAATAGCTCAAGTCTAAAGTCTAATAGGCCAGGGTGAGTCCTGCTGTATTAAAGTCAGTTTAGAGTGTCCTGAAGAGAAATATGAAGGTCTAGGTTCAGGAGATAGGGCGAGGTTAATTTCCTATAGATCCCAGCATGATGGGAGCTCTCCAAATGCAATATGACATTCTGCAGCTTGTGTGGGTGGGTGGGGTTTTTTGTGTTTTGTTTTTTATTTGTTTATTTATTTTTTTTAAATAAATAAATTGTATTGCAGTTTAGAGCTAAAGATACAAGCTGAGTAAAGTTTATCTAATGTCCATTAAATCAGCGCAGCAACTATTTAAAAGAACATGAACATGCTAAACAACGTCATTATCTCCATGTCAAACATGACTTGCTTCAATATGAGTATCAATATGAGCTGATGCTATTTTGGTCAAATAAAATATCATTTACATTTCTGGCATTTGGCAGATGCTCTTATCCAGAGCGACATTTCTCATTTATGCATCTGAGCAGTTGAGGCTTGAGGGCCTTGTTCAAGGGCCCAGCAGTGGCAGCTTGGTGGTGCAGGGGTTTGAACTCACGACCTTTCAGTTTGTTAGTCCAACATCTTAACCACTGAACTACCACTGCCCATATGAATTATAAATGAAACGGTGCACAATTAACAGTGTGTAGTAGAGTAGTGTGTGGTGTGGTGTTTTTTTGTTGTTGTTGTTTTGGTTTTTTTTTTTTTTTTCTTCTTTCCCTTCTTTCTATCTCTCTCCCTTTTTTTCCTCTCTTTCTCAGTTTGTATTGCCGACTGAGACTCGCTCCATGTGCTGTACAATGATAGATTACCCATCGAGGGAGCAAAATGGTTCATATCCTACATCCCTCCTTGCTTAAATTGAATCAATGACCTTTTTAAAAGCCATGAATACCTCTATAAGATATTAATAAGATTGATCAGTTGTTTAGATATATCGTTAAATTAGTAAATAGTTTTATGATCAATTGGTCAAGTTTAATTTTAGTGATTCTTCCCTCAAGGGTGCAAATAGAATTTATTCATCCCTTTCTTTTCTTTTCTTTTTTTTTTCTTCTTTTTTTATTTATTTATTTTTTTTGTGGGGGTTCGATGATTTATTAAACATTTTTTAATATGTTGAATGACCTTTCATTTCTCTTTGAATAGCCTTTAACTATTAATCCATGCTGAGCAGTTCCTTGTGTTCTGAATGCAGTTTGAAGCAGTCGGGTATTCACACCGGTAACCCCTGGCCTCCGTATAAGGAGAGGACGCCCCTGCACCCATGTTATAGGGGGCTAGTGCGTCTGTTGCACTGTAAAACTCTGCATATCGTCATCTTTACTCTCCTGTACAAGGTGCTCATTCTTTTAAGCACGTTCATATTTTCGTCTTAATTTAATTGTGTTTTACTGATTTAATAGTTGTTTAGTGTTTCTCATAATTGATTTATTTCTGATTTAAAAAAAAATAAAAAAATACACCCCCATCCCGCTTGTTCAGATCTGGATGGACCATCAGAACATGTCTGAGCATGTGCTGTGTATGGTGCTGTATCTGGTTGAGCTGGGTTTGGACAACCATGCACAAGAGGACAAGGAGGATGAAGTGAGTGGCTCTTCTGCTGTAGCCTGAAATTTATGAAAGCATTGTTCTTGGTGACCTTTTCTCAGAGCTCAGGGTATAGATGTTCTTTTTACATAGCACAATTAATGCTGTAAAGTCTCCACATACTTTATATATTAATTTGAGATAAGCAGTAAATTTGTATGCAGAATAATTTTGGGGAAAGGTTTACTTGGCTTGTAAATTGTTTGTGCTAGAATAGCCTTTTGAAATGACCTTTATGCGAACATCACCATCACTTCCTCAGCATAATTTATTTTCAGATAGTTTACCTTCATGCCAAAAATACAGTCGTCACTGATGTTTGGCCTAAACGTAGTCCTTGGACTAACAGCACTGGGACTTGTTATTCTCACTCACTGCATGTTTAGGCCTCCGATTACGTTAAATCTAATTCGCAAATCCTAACCGAGAGATCCAGGGGATTGTTCATGTATGTATTCATCTCTTTAGCGTTTTGAGAGAGTATATCCGCTTTACGATTTTAGTTTTTTTTTTTGTCCTCGGCTGAAGGAACCGTGTATTGAGGAGCACTGCCATGACAGCTGGTTCCCTGGCACTAGCCTGCTCTCCAATCTGCACCACGTCATTAACTTTGTACGAGTACGAGTGCCTGAGACTGCCCCGGAGGTGGAGAGAAAAAGGGAACGGGAGAGAGAGAGGGAGAGGCAGAGAGAGACGCCTCCCAGCACCAGCACTGATTCATCAACCTTTGGCCAGGTCAGCCAAACTACGGTGATTAAATCTTTAACTATATAATGACAGCATAGATTGTCATTAATTTTATGTTGAACAGCAGCCTTACTCTATTGTTCTGGCAATATGGTTTGTTGTGCAAATCAGTGGTTCTTGATGTGGGGGTCCAAAGCCCCTCTGGGATCTGTGCAGTACAGCCAGGGGCTCCATGATTTATTTTTATTTATTTATTTATTTATTTATTTATTTATTTATTTTTGCCCCCTACTTTGTTGCAGTGGTGAAAGTCACAACCCATAATCACCAAACTTTACTTTTCTTTTACTTTAATTTCGGTTTTAATTTTAGTTCTTAGAATCTTTGACTGGTCCCTTTAATTGATTTGGGTTGAATCCAAACATCAACAACTCAAACAGTTAGGTCTATAAAAATATAAACTTTACTTTGCTGATCATTTTAATAAAAATGTATTCTGTGAAAGGAAATTCTAGGAATAAAAAGCCCCCATGGATCCAATAAATTGATTAAATATTATTGTACATATTTGAATGAGCCTAATATTTGAATTGTTATAAGTTGTTTGTAAAATAAATTTTTACTAATGGGGTCCATGGAATATATTTTGCAGTTAAAGGGGTCCCTGACTCAAGACTTTTGAGAACCCTTGGTGTAAATAATGAAGTACTGGCATGTTTTGTTTTAAGCGGTATTGCTCATTTCCCTTCCACAGAGCTCCAGAAGGCTGACAGGGAATTGGAGAGAGGTA
This sequence comes from Ictalurus punctatus, assembly GCF_001660625.3. Lineage (NCBI taxonomy): Eukaryota > Metazoa > Chordata > Actinopteri > Siluriformes > Ictaluridae > Ictalurus > Ictalurus punctatus. The sequence goes on from NC_030421.2 coordinate 23,317,075, forward strand.
GCTGGCTTTGGAAATGACTGGCCTGGAATTTGGGAATGATTTGCATTGTTTGGAAGTGTAAAATGAATGATTGGGAGTGAGATATGTGAGACAAGTGCAGGCTTGATCTCTCTGGATGCAAAGCCTGTGCATTCAGTGATGTGATGTTCGTGTGTGTGTGTGTGTTTTATATTACACGTAATGTGTATATCTATGTTCCTTGTCCCTTTTAAAAGGGGCTAAATGGTGTAATAAACGTGCATGTTGTTTATTACATTATGTCTAATGATGTGTTGGAGCTGCAGTACTTGTCATGTGTAATGTTGCTACAGTGTCTGTGTGTTCTGCATTTGTGCGATGTTGTCTGTGCTTGTGTGGTTGCCTTCTGGAGTTTCATGGCTGACTCCTTTGCAGTGTGACAAACTAATTACGTGTTTAATGTTGAGCAAGGAGGGGTTTTTTGGCATGTGAGTGAGTGATTTGTTTTTGAGGGATCTGTGTTGCTGCTGTTACTAGCAGTCAGGGGGACGGACCATGTTGGGTTTTTTTTCCTCTTCTCTTTTATAACACATTAGCACTGTGTTGGATTTAATAGGTGGGTCATTTTGCCGGACTCTGCTACCTGCTAAGAGCCCTATGACAGGGACATTCCTCATGTAAATCTCAGAATTAAACTTTGGGCCTCACAGAGTGAAGAGAGTACGGGATTAATATGACTTAGCAGTTTTGCATCCAACAATATGGTATGCACCTAATCCAAATTGACTTTGTACCCTGATCAAGTAGTTGTGTCCATACCCTGTTCGAGTGTCTGTGTTACATATAACTAGACCCTCTGGTAGATGGGAATGTTATATACCATGTGGTCTTTTTGTTCACCCCCCACGTTTTAAGTTGTCTGACTTTAGGCACTATTCTGTGCATTTGTCCAATCAATGCTCTCCCCATATGTCCTCTTTGGCAAGAGGGTTAATCGTGTTCAGCATGGTTAATATATTTTCACAGGTAAATGACCCATACCTTTAAAATGTGTGATAATGGATTTGCTAGCATACCACCCAGTCCTGTGGAAAAGTTTTAATTATTTTCATGTGAAGCATGTCAGTATCTATATTTTTATCCTCTCATGGTTTTTACTGTTTTGTCTTTCCATCAGAACTTGCGTGAGGCTCAGTTGTTCAGCCTGGTGGCAGAACGCCGGAGGAAGTTCCAGGAGATTATAAACCGCAGTAATCACGAGGCGAACCAGGCTGTACGGCCGAAGTCATCTTCGCGCTGGCTTCCCCCAGGCTCTCCTCCTCAGATGGTCACTGAGATTCTAGAGATAAGGGAGAGCATGCTGTCTCTGCTGGTCAAACTGCACCAGAAACTGTCGGCCAAGCAGAACTCGCTGACTCCAAGCTGGCTGGAGGAGGCTGAGTCAGCACACCACACACATGGAGATGGCATCACTGCCATTGAGAGGATCCTGGCCAAAGCAGCATCACGCAGCAGACATAGCAAAAGATGCCTGCAAGAGATTTGTGGCAAAGTGTGTCCACCTGTGCCTCCAAAAAAGAACAGCCCAGGAGACAAGAAGAGCATGGATAAAGAGGAGAGGTGTGTGTGTGTGCGTGCTAAGGGTACAGTCGTACAACTCTGCACCATGGTTTTTAATATGCCTGGTGTTTTCAGAGTGAAGACAACGCAAGTATTAGATATATTTGGTTAAGGATATTCTAGCCATCAGCACATGCATGCAGCCGAATTTTCTTTAAGAGCTAATCTATTTCTTCTGCCTGGATAGGTCTGTGTATTTTCTGAAGCTGAACAGCATCATTGATTTTGTCTTGCATTTGCTTTCCGTTTAAATAGATTTGCTTTTTTTCTTTTCCACAGGCAGAAGCAAAAAAAAAAAAAAGCCAAAGTTACACAAAGTGTATCAGAACAATGTGGAAATGCTTTATTTTTTACTTTTCAAAATAACTGTTAGTTCTCACCATGTAGCTTGATGCATCACATTATCTGTGCTGGTATATTTATAAAAAAAAAAATTGGCTTTTAAGTAAGATTTCCTCCTCTTGGCATATTATCATCTCCGTTTGTACTGATTCTTGGTATGCATGTGTCAGACTTCATGGTTGTGGTAGAAATGTGATACTTGCACAATTCATGATGCTGCTGTTGCGTTAGTCCTTTTGTTCCCTGCACAAGTCTTCGATTGATGTGAATCTTGCCTTTACCAGTATTTAGTGGTTAGACTCACCATCTGCTTTTTCTCTTTTTAAAGGTGATGGAACAGCCTATTAGTCTTCTGTTAGCACCCGTTATTATGGGGCAGGTGCCACCTGCAAGTCAAGACAAATCACACACCTGCACTTTATAGCTGATGGTTACCATGGCAACAGTGCTTGGGCATGGCGTTGGACCATGCGTTTTTCAGTCTCGCGTCTTTGTCCCTGGCGCTGTCAGTGGCGCGAACTGAAGTGTATCGTTCCTGTCTGCACTACTTTGTCCTTTTTATTAAGCCACTCTGTTTTGCTGCCAGAGTACGTAGACAGTAGTGGGCCACTGCCAAATCCTGACATTTAAATACTTCTCATTTCTAAGCACGAGCATGATTAGCAGCTGTTCATCTAGGAGGAGGGTTAATGATGGGAGAGAAATTCCTATCATGCCCAACCAAGCATAAACGTTATTCTTTGTTTTTCGAGGCAAATTATCTAAGCAATCTGTATCTGCTGTACATGGTGTTGCATCTACTCTTACCACTGCTGCCTTTAAAATAAGACACTATAAGGATTTTATTGTTTGATGTTTTATTGAGGTGTGTTTATTTACTCCTCACATTTTCTCCTCTCTACTGTCTCAGGCGGCAGAGGGCCAGGGAGAGACAGCAGAAGCTACTGGCTGAATTTGCCTCCAGGCAGAAAAGCTTCATGGAGACAGCCATGGATGTTGGTAAGCATAGTAATTACTGTAGTAGTGGTGCTTTTTAAAGTCTGTTGAAGTGTCGAGTTGAAATAAAGACAGTTGGGAGCGGTTTAACTGCACTTCTTAAGTTATATTTGAATGGTGGATTTTTTTTTTTTTTTTTTTTTTTTTCCCCCCCAATCTGCTTGACCTAAAGTTGACCGAACGGCTTTCCCATCTCGCTCCACATTCACAGTCGTATATGCTTGCAAACACAATAAACTTGTCGGAAGTCCTTGAAGGAAAGTGCTTCGTGGGGCGGGGAAGCAGACAAGGTGACACCTACTATTGCTTCCCAGGCCTAGTTAGCGTGTGTGTGTGTGTTTCTCGGGGGAAACTGCTCACTGGTTGAGGGGACAGCAGATCAGAGTGCTAACCGTAGTGTAGACACAGAGGGACTGACCCCATGTGGAGTTGTTAAGGGATGAATAATGTTGGTTTTCGGCACTTAGCAGCACTGAATATAACGCCGTGTCATGGTATAGAGAGCACAGAGTATATATCAGCTAAACAGATTTCCCGTCATGACCCGCATGGCTAACTACAACTGATATTGTAGTATGCAAATTTGCATTTATTTTCTGTTTGTGCATATAATGTACCAGAGGTCAATCGATTGACTGGTTTTACCACTATTGCTGGAACTGTCGTTTATTGGAGAAAATTCACATTGATGCTTTTTCTCGGTTGCATCTGTAGTGGGAGTGGCTGAGAACGGTCCGCTGTCGTGATGCGGTACGAGAGTGGCCTCTAGAGCTGAAATATAAACCATCACTGACATGTTATTTGAAGTGTTTACTTTAAGCGTTATGTTTTTTCATTCAGTATCAATTTTAAAGTCAAAATCGGTTGATTTAATCGGGTGTCGGCAAGTACTGCCCAACTTGGTTATCGGTAAAGTCCACTTTCGGTCGACTTCTATAATGTACCTCTAGTACACTTGCATGTGGAGAATTTCCATTGATGACCAAGACTGTGGAGTGTGTCAGGTGGTTGTCTCTAACAATCCCTATGTGATCATTTAGTCCAGTGTATCTCATTTCCAGCACCGGTGACCTTACTGCGATCTATCTCTTGGTGGGTTTGATCATTATTTAACGATGCAAATCACATGTAATATTGCAGGTAAAACAATAGCATGTGTAGTGGATGACTCGGGTATGGTAAAATGAATTCATTCAGGTATGCAGTAAGGGGTTTATCAATAAAACATTTGTTTCTTCTCTGAAGAAGAAGCAGAATGGCAATGGTGAATTTTGTTCTTCATTTGCATTCGGTTTTAAATCTATTTGCTTGGTGCATTTCCTCCAATAGCAGCAAAAAGTGATTGTTGGCTAAATATTAGGGTTTTATCTGAAAATGTGCCGTCAGTATCATTGGTGCCCTGTCTGACATTGGCCCACTGGGTGTATGTGCTTTCCATCTTATTAGAATGAAAAATGATCACTCCTACTCAAACACCCTTTCTCCACCAGACTGACAGAAAAGGTCATGGAAAAATCAATATTTAAGGTGGAATTTGCCGTGGTGACTTGATCAAGCACATCTGTTCAAATAATTTTTATGCGCTCTCCATGCGACGGTGGCCATTCTTTGTATATGCAAGATAAAACCAAGAGAAACGTGTGTGTATATATGTATGTATATATGTGTGTGTGTGTGTGTGTGTGTATGTGTATGTGTGTATATATATATATATATATATATATATATATATATATATATATATATATATATATATATATATAAAATATAATATAATATAATATATTTTATATATATATATTTTATATATATATATTTTATATATATATATATATATTTTATATATATATATATATATATATTCTCATCATGACTCATTTTTATGTTTTTCCACATTCTACACCTTAGTATGCTGTGAAGAGGTTGTTGTTGTTGTTGTTGTTGTTGTTGTTGTTGTTGTTTTTGGTTCTCCACTATTGTGATTGTGTACAGTGCTATGTCTGAATTAGAATGATCTCAAATGTTCTGAGTCTGTGCACATTTGGTCTTTTGATAAGGTAGGTGTGGGTGTGTGTGCGTGTGTGTGTTCAGAAATGGCTTTTTGTGAGATTGCCCCAGGCCCACACTGTCACATTGACTTCCAAACAAAACATTTTTTTTCCCCAGCTGTCTTGCCCCCTGAAGCAATAAATCAATCCTAACACACTCGCATTTGTTGCCCTATGTTATAATTGAATTGAACACACTCTAACATTTTCAAAAAGTAATTAATCTTCAGAGATTGAGGTCATTGAAATTGTGGAAAGTACTGGATGTGAAGGATACATGGGCAAGTTGAACAGTATTCACAAAAAGGCTTCGAGTGCTGTGTTCTGGATGAAAGCACAAAATATATAATAGTGGTACTGCTTGCTATTGTGATATGGTGAAAGGTGTACAACTTCTCCCATTAGACATTATAATAAATTCTCACACTACTGTGACTTTTGGAGTGATTTGCTGAAATTTGACTTGTATTCACTGATTAACACTTTAATATCTCTCTCTATTTATCATAGAAAAGAGGGTTTATAAATTAGTTATGTTACTAGGGCTAATGTGATCCTATACATGGCCAAAAGTGTGTGGACACCTGACCATCACACTCCTTTTGTTCTTTTTGAACATCCAATTCCAGGTTTACTCCCCATAACCTCCACTATTCTGGGAAGGCTTTCCACTAGATTTTGGCTGTGTGGCTGTGGGAATGTGTGTTCATTCAGCCATAAGAGCGTTTGTGAGCTCAGGCCTGATGCGCAGTCGGCGTACCTGTTCATCCCAAAGGTGTTCCGTGTGGTTGAGGTCAGGGCTCTGTGCAGGCCACTCAGGTGCTTCCACTCCAACCTTGCAAACCATGTCTTCAAGGATCTCACTTTGTGCACAGGTGTATTTTCATGCTGGAACATGTTTGGGCCTATTGGTTCCGGTAGCAGGAAAACTTAATACCGCAGCATATAAAGATATTATAGACAAATGAAGAAAACATCAAAAAAATCAGACCCTATCTCACCGAACAGGCTACACAACTACTAGTTCAGGCTCTTGTCATATCAAAACTACTACACTGGACTACTACAACCCACTACTCTCGGGCCTCCCAGTCAGCTCTATCAAATCCCTTCAGATGATTCAGAATGCAGCTGCACGTCTTGTCTTCAGCTAGCCCAAGAGGACCTTTTGTTACACCCCTTTTCATCTCCCTCCACTGGCTTCCTGTAGTTGCCAGCATCAAATTCAAGGCCTTGATGCTCACTTATAAAACTTTGTCTGGAACGGCACCCTCCTACCTCAACTCTCTCCTTGAGGTTTACGTTCCCTCATGCAATCTGCGATCGGTTAACGACCAATGCTTAGTAGTGTCTACTCAGCATGGCTCAAGGTCCCTTTCCAGAACCTTCACACTAACTGTCCCTCAGTGGTGGAATGAACTTCCAACCTCAATCCGGACTGCAGAATCTGTCACTTTCTCAGCTAAAGACCCACTTCTTCTGTGAGCACTTAACTAACCCCAAAAATGCCACCCCCACATTATCCTTAAAAAACCCCCAACATACTCTGGCACTTACGCCTCTACTCTGTGCAATTTGCTTTTCTAGAACTCAGTTAAAACATCTTGTGTGATGGAACTACTTGTATTGTTCTCAGTTTGATATCGATTTGTTTCTACTTTGTCATTTGTAAGTCACCTTGGATAAAAGCATCTGCTTTTAGCAGATTTTTTTTTGAATGTGTGTGTGTGTGTGTGCGTGTGCTTCTAACTTTGTGGCAACAGTTTGTGGAAGGCCCACATATGGGTGTGATGATGGTGTCTACATACTTATGGCCATATAGTTTAAGTAAGGAATAAAACACGACAGGGCGTGGGCACTTAATCAACATCGGTGTGGTGTGTTGTGTTGATCACTGACATACATTTATTTATTTTTCCCCAGCAACAGCACATCCGAAAGTGCTCTATTTCTCTCTTCATAGGAATTTTGCAACAGACATTTTTTATTTATTCAAGAATGACTCATCATTCTTTTTATCCATTTATATACTTGTTTTGCAGACCTTCTGCAACATTAAACAAGTTAGTTTGCGTTATCCGTTATGTTATAACTGATCTAAACAGTTCTTCCGTCAGCAGCCTGTCTAATTCCCTGTGCTAGTAGTTTTACATTTACATTTATTCACTTAGCAGACGCTTTTATCCAAAGCGACTTACAAATGAGAAAAATACAAGCAAGTTTTAACAAAGCAGTATAGTAATGTGTCACGATTGTTTTTAATAGTCTGCACACTGTTGTGCACTGTATGCTTTAATGAGGAAATGGGGAATGTGTTAATTATATCTAATGCCCTTACATTTGACCTTCTCAAACAGTCTATTATGCAGCTTCACATACTGTCCAGATAACCAAGCTTTTCTATACTACATTACATCTAATGTTCTTTTGTTTACACATGATTGCCCAAACTTCCACAATCTGTTCATTTAACCAAGAACGTGCAGAAAAGCTATGACCTCCTCATAATGTAGCTAATTGACTATTACCAGTCTACCTCTCTTGTAACTCCTGTTCCTTTTTTTTATTTTAGTCCCTATCCTCGCTCCTGCTCTCATTGTTGCAGTTTGTTTGCTCCTGGCAAATTCACAGTTGATCTAAATGAACAATTTTGAATTTCTGATTGCTGGAGTTCTTCCAAATTCTTTCTGGGCACTGGTGGCGGTGCTGTATTTCACACACCATTTGAGCAGTGCCACACAGCTGCCTGCTCCCATTTTAATCACTCTGGGATTTTAGAATCGGATACGAGAGAGAGCGCGCGCGAGAGAGAGAGAGAGAGAGACTTGTTCCTTTTCACATTATTTAATCGTCTTTGCTTTTATCCTTACTGGGGTTGGTATTTCAGTCTCTTTATAAACTATGAAAGCCATATGGTCCCTTGAGAAACCACTCATGATCAAGCCAGTGTCCATCCTTGTTTGTTTTTAAAAAAAATTTTTTTCCAGCCTATGGATTTGTCCAACACTTCACTTTTGCTGGATAAAAGTGCATGTACCAGGTCTCTATTTGAGCTCCTTTGTTTGTTTTATTTGCTTGTAGAATGTCCTGAAGTGGAGGCAGCAATGGACGTGAGCTCAGCCGAGCCTCTTGACTCCGAGGTTCTCTATGACTGTGTGATATGTGGCCAGAGTGGCCCCTCTACTGAAGACAGACCTACGGGACTGGTGGTGCTACTACAGGCGTCCTCAGGTGAACAAACGCAACATACCGTCATTGGTGATGTTTTATCTTTCCTATTTATTTTTTTCATTCTGGTGTCAAATATACAGTTGCAATCAATTATTTAACCCCCATTGCAAATCAGGTTTATTCTCAAAATAAAGATACTCAGCTGTTTGCAGTGAACAAATCAAACAAAATCAATTGAAATAGTTCAACTCAACGAATGCTTCAAGTGGTTTCCCCATACTGAAAATGCCTTTTGCTGTTATGACCTGCTGCAAACGAGATGCATAGCTTCTGGTAGTGTTCCTGAGGAATGTTATCTCATTCCTCATGAGCAATGGCCTCCAGTTCAGTAATATTATTCTGTGTGCGTGCTGCAACCGCCGCCTTCAAATCCCACCAGAGATTTTCTATGAGGTTCAAGTCAGGTGACGGTGATGGCACTGTAGAATCTTCCAGGACGACTTCTGCAACCAAGCCTTGGTAGAATTTGTGGTGTGCTTGGGATCATTGTCCTGTTGGAAGGTCCAATGACGCCAAAGCTTCAGCTTCCTCACAGACGGCATGGTGTTTTCTCCTAGGATTTCCTGATACTTCAATGAAGCCATCTTGCCTTCCACACGCTGCAGGTTTCCAGTGCTAGAGGATGCAAAGCAGCCCCAGAGCATCAGCGAGCCTCCACCATGCTTGACTGTGGACGGAGTGTTCTTTCTTCATTCTCCTTCCTCCAGACATACCACTGATCCATCGTGCCAAAAAGTTCCAGGTGTTTTTTTTTTTTTTTTTTTTTTTTTTCTTTTTTTTTTTCTTTTTTTTTTTTTTCTTCTTCATCGCTCCACAGAACGGAATCCCAAAACTTCTGTGGCTTATTTATATGATTTTGAGCTGACTTTTCTTGTGCTTTTGGGTCAGTAGTGGTGTACGTCTTGGAGTTCTGGCATGGAAACCTTCTGCGTTTAGTACGTGCCTTACTGTGCTCACTGAAACCTCAGTGCCTGTTACCACCAAGTCTTGCTGCTGGTCCTTTGCAGTCACTCCAGGGTTTTTCACAACCTGCCTTCTCAAAAATCTGCTTGCAGCCATTAATTGCTTCTTTTTTCTGCCTTGTACAAGTATTTCATTCATTTTCTGACCCTAGCCAGTTCAGGTATTTCATGTGTTTCAGCTCAAGCACACCTTGTGCAACTAATGAAGCCCTTGATTGGTTGCATCAGGTGTGATTGAGACAACACCTGTTTTGCATATTTTGTTGTGAGGGATTCTGTTCAGGAAGTTGAGTTATTTAGAAACTGGAGAAGTCATTATAAGTTGCATTTTCCATTGAATTTGGGGAAACCATGGAAAGCATTCATTGTGTTGAACTATTTCAGTTACTTTTGTTTGACTTGTTCATTGCAAACAGCTGAAAGTCTATACATTTTGACAATAAACCTGATTTGCAATGGGGGTTGAATAACTTTGATTGTGACTGTAAGCCCCTGTCCTAAACTTAATCTGTAGAATTACAGGTTTTCGTCAACTGGTGAAGCGTTTTCTAGGCAGTCTGTAATCTCTTGCTGCTGCACTGCACAGTGCTGTTATAGCATCTATTAAACGGCCCCATTTATTCACAGCACGTTGAACCTGGGCGTGTTGCATCACTTCTTTTAATGACACCGCTTAGACACCACCATTTTAATTGCTTCATTCATCATACGTGTTGATCCTCGAACAGACTCTAGCTTCTGTTGAGTCATTTCTGCCATGCTGATGTGAACTCAAGAATCTCTCCTTCAGTGTCATGAAAACAAATAGCTTGTTTTATTAGCAATTACCACACCCTGATATACAGAACAGCATATGTGAAATGCACAGCATCAAGGTCAAAACAGTGTCCTCTGGTATTCACTTAGCGAGACTCGTCGTGCCAAAGCAGAAAAACAGCTGGATAACGGGACATTAGAGAGATCATTAGCAGCATTATTTTGTCCCACCTGTTAACTTGGTCAGTCGTTTACAGTATGATATAAATGAGAAAATTCTGCTGTTGTACAGACAGTGTGATGGGTGTCACAGTTTTGACATTGACATAGTACTTCATTACAGTATGCAAATGATATGTGTTCCATAAATGGAAATGTCAGTGTTAATTAGCATAGCATTGTCATTCATGAAGTGTGTGTGTGTGTGTGTGTGTCTGTCTGTCTGTCTGTCTGGTTCCAGTGTTGGGCCACCGTTGCTGTAGCGATCAGGCAAAGCGGCTTCCTACAAGTGATGACGAGCGGATCTTCCCTGAGGACACGTGTGGGGCGACTAACGATGTTAGACTAGCGCTTATGCAACGTTACTTTAAAGAGGTACATGTTATTCTATTGCACCTGATTTTGTTGTTAATGATTCTGCCACAGGGGACACACTCACATTCAATATACACGCACACACTAGACGTGTGCATGGGTTTTCAAATACTTGGATAAGCATTCCAGTTCATAGTACATGGATTTCTGAATTTCATTGCTTGACACGATCCTGAATTTTTTTGCTCTTAAATGCTGTTGTCAGACTTGTTACCACAGGTCTGTAAGCTCAGATCTGCAGGCTTAATCAACATAAACAAGATTAGATTTAAAATTTAGATGTTGTATACATTGTGGCACATTTCGTTATTACCACACACACCATTATTATTGAATGTATGGCACAGTTTTTAGATGGTCATTTAATTGCCATTATGAGTCCTTGAATTAATGAAAAATTGTTCCCTCATCTAAAAGCAAAAATGCCCATAATTTGATCAAGCAGCTCACACGTGGAGTCCATAAGTCTCCTACTTATAAGTAGACATTTTTAATGTAAGTGGGGATGTGTGAGATATTGACATTGCCAGCCCCAGCATAACTGTAGGAAGACTGTTGCACTTGTATTTACATTTTTCTTTTCTTTTTTCTTTTCTTTTTTTTTTTTTTTTAAAGTAGGTATTGGTCTGTTCACATTTGAGATTGAATGATGCATATTTAAAGCTGCTGTACCAAACATTTGGCTCTCTATTGCAATCTCTATCTTGCAGAGTTTTTTTTAAATTTTATTTATTTATTTTTAACGTGGGTTGTGCATCGGCTCTGCTCCTCTGCTTGGGGTAATCTGATGGTTTGAGGTATCTTATGGGTTGTATATTAGCTCAGAAACCTTTGATGGCCTCCCCAGGTCTTCATAGCATTTGCATTAACCATTTGCTAACTTTCTGATGATGATTTTTATGCCCTTTTTATTTTATTTATTTGCCTTTACCAGTTTAAACTGGAGCCCACAGTTACCTCAAACAGATCAATTTGCCAAAATGAATTAAATACTCAGATGAGTTCAATGAATTGAATTAGTCTAACTAGTAAATCTGGCATACCTTATTTTATTTTGGGTTTGTTGTGTGATGTATAAAGCACAGGGCTAATTAGTGTGTATTCTAATACTGAAATCACACTTTGGATATGCATTGTGTTGCGTTCCTGAAAGTCACAGTGAAAGCGAAGTATTAATAAAGAATTCAAATCTGGCAATGTTTTGAGACGAGTTAAACTATTCATATGAATATGCATCCTTTACATTGTGTATTGTATGTAAGTAAGCTAGAGATGGTGTTTTATTCTGTAGTCAGTACTGAAATGTGAAATGAAATGGATTTTATTGTATCTTAAATGAATGTGCAAGGAACAGACTGGATGGATACAAGTTCTGTATCAACATGAGTCTCTTGCAGCGGTGTCCTTGAATGCTCTGTAGTAAGTGGTTACTGGTAACTTTCTCTGCAGAGTTCCTGTCTGCAGTCTGTCTCCATTGGCTGGGATGGTGGTGTGTATGTGCAAACGTGTGGTCACACACTGCATATTGACTGCCACAAGTCCTACATGGAGTCTCTACGGGTAAGAGAAATTAAAAATGTGCAATGAGCATTGTGCAGAATATCAGCAGCACAATCATGAGTAGGAACCAGTAAGAGGAGTTCATCACACACTGGCATGGACACTAATGCTTAAGGCTTTGATTCATTCATCATTTTCCAAAACTGGCCTTGGAGATTGATTGATTGGGGGGGGCATTTCAGAGGGCGATTGCAGTCTTAGGAGCATTGATGAAGTGATTGTTGTTCAGTGGGAGTATGCTCTCAGAAGTGGATTATGTAGTCTTGGTGTTTTGGTTTTTATACGGCTATTGAATACCAATTATCTTAATAGAGTTCCTTTGAAAACTGCTGATCTGTTAGTGTTCTGTTTTATGTTAGGACCTAACCTATCGCGCACACTGCACAGAAATGTGTAATATACAACTAATTGGTTGGTTTCAATCAAATGCATTGAAAATGAAACCATGACTGTAAGGTTAAAGCCACTGCCCAATAGTCTGCACTGTAAGTGTTTATTCCAACCTCCCCTTTTGCCTTATTAGTTTGCTGCTGAGGGAGAGCATGAAGATGAGTCCTTGTCAAAGATCTGACACATCATTAGTCGGTCATCCATCAAAATGACTTTTCTCAAATTGATATTTCAGAATTGCTCGCTCCATCACTCACTCTTGTGACGTTTATGATAATGGGCACAATACGACATCACTCTCCGCTTTAATAAGCTCTAATGTGAGCAGACAGGGTGAAGACTGACATCATGAAGGAGAAAATGACTGATCGGTGTGTTGTATGGGCCTATGGGCAGATGGTCAATTTTAATATATTGGTCTATTTGCCTTTAAAAAAAAAAAACAAAATGCAAAGAAGCTGTTCAGTTATATCGACACTAAATATCCACAATTGGTTAAGTACAGTCATCGTATTTTTACTTTCAATGTTTGCCTAAATTAGACATGTCTTTGACCTTTGACCCTTAGTATAATGTGAATATTTGTATGTGATGTTCTCCAGGCTTTCTCAGTTTACTTTTCTTCTTTATGTCTGGGTCAGAATGACCAGGTGTTGCAGGGTTTCTCGGTGGATAAAGGCGAGTTCACGTGCCCGCTGTGTCGCCAGTTTGCTAACAGCGTCCTACCATGCAAACCAGGGCGTGGTACTGAGGCGGGCGCCTGGCACACACCCAGCAACAAGAACATGGCCACACTAGTGAAAGAAGTGGAGGAGCTGCAGGACCAGTTGACTGTCTTTCCCGTAAGCACCAGTGTAAGGCAGACATTTCTCCCAGTAGCACTCATTAGACTATCTCTACCTTCCTCATGTCCCCGTCATTGAGTGTGAACGCTTCCATCCTCACCACACTCCCAGGCTTGATGGAATAACCAATTTGTGAGTGTCTGGAGCCTGTTAAAAATGTAACTGTTCACTGATTTAACAACTCCTGTGGTTGTGTTTTGTTCATTTCTGAAGACCATAGTTCAGTATGTTTGACCTTTTTTATTTTAATATTCCATCCTTTAAAGCCCTTTCATACTGGCAACTTCAGGATATGTGTTCTTTTAATTAAATATTGATTTGAGAATATTTGCTTTTCAGACGGAATCTAACCTGACTAAAGAGATGGAGTCCATGATTAAAGACATAAAGAACGCCACGCAGAAGAAGTACATGGACTATGGCAAGAACCCTGGCTCACCTGATAACGACTTCCTCTTCATGTATTCAGTGGCCAGGTGAGCATTATGGACCATATATGGGCATTTAAAGATATACACATGCATTTATTCAACTGCTAGGTGCTTTTATCCAAAGCCATGAACAATTGAGTCAGTATTCAGCCCATACACACAGCTGAGAATTAAATAAAGGATTCGTCTGTGGCTCACAAACATTTCTGGAATTTGAACTCAAAATCTTAACCACATGTTTGGCTGATCCAAACATTAATTATTATTTTTTTGCTTACGTGAACTTATATGGACACATAATACACTCTTTCTCTCTCTCTCTCTCTCTCTCTCTCTCTCTCTCTCTCTCTCTCTCTCTCTCTCTCTCTCTCTCTCTCTCTCTCTATATATATATATATATATATATATATATATATATATATATATATATATATATATATATATATATATATATATATATATATATATATATATATATATATATATATATATATAATAAAATTTGGATCTGTCCATGATTTAGAGTATATTCAGTAAATGTCTGCTCAGTTTGTGCTTTACTTTCTCTGTGAAATTCATGTGACTGCAGAAGCTCTCAATGCCTACTTGTCAGCATTTTCATTCAAAAATCTGATATGCTGTAGACAGATTTATTTATTTATTTATTTATTTATTTTCCCCCAAAGCCTGTTCCTTTTTCTCCCCAGTGATAGCTAGTGTGCTCAGACCTCCTTCCCCCAAACCGCTCTCCTCTATCCTCCCTCCCTCCTTCTGTTCTGGTCCCCAGTTTTGTGTCCTCTTTTTCCTCATTGGCTGAACAGTGCAGTGGAAAATTCCACCATCTCATGCTCACCTCATTATTACTGGCAGCCAGGTGAAGTTGCACGTCTGCATTATCTGTGGGAACCCAACACCCCCCCCCCCCCTTATCTCTCTCTCACTCACTCACTCACTCATTCACTAAAGTTTGAATATTTTGCTTTGCTAGCATGTAAAGATAGACCTTTTTAATGGTGCCTTTAGCTAATCTAAAAATGTTGATAATGTTAGTCACTAGAATTTTATTCATTCAGTCATTACATAGAAATCAATATAAACATAAATGTGCCACTTCCAGCACACTGTTGCTTAGGCCAGCATTTCCTGAAGGTTTATGTCTTTCTCCCCTTTTCTTTCATCTCACGCTCTCTCTCTCTCTCTCTCTCGTTCACTTTTTGGCAGGACAAATCTGGAGTTGGAGTTGGTTCATCGTGGTGGGAACCTGTGCAGTGGGGGGGCGAGTGCTGCAGCCAAACGCTCCTGTCTCAGTGAGTGTTAACGCACATGCAACCAGCCCAAGGCATCCATACACACTTGGCATTACTCCTTGCTTCTGTGGTTTGTAATTTTGATGTTCAGCAATATCATCCCAAATGTTTACGAGGTCTTTTACCTCACTATTCTGCCACTGAAATCCTCCTTTATTGTTATCCTCCATCTTTCCTTCCCAGTAACGTGAATGAGTCACATTAATTCTGATCTGCCTGTTCAGACAGAGGTTCTACTGCCACGTATCAGATGTGTATTGGATTTCAGTGTTACATATGAAAGTGACCAAAATCAGAATTGAAAATGTCAGATTCAGTGTGTTTTGCTTTTCATACAGCCATCTTATCTTGTGTATATATTATATAAATAATATAATGTGTTCAGTCAGTCAAAAACAAAACATCCTCATAGACATTTGACGAACAGAAATGGAATGATGAGTCCATATTGGGGGTGGTTGGAGTCCTCATGCCTCCCTGCAGCAGGCCTATGGCATGTTCACGCAGGTGAGCAGGAACCCTAGACATCTTTCTTCTGGTGTTTTTCAAAGTCAGTAGAAAGGTCTCTTCAGTGTCCTAAGTTATTGTAACTGTGACCTTAATTGCCTAGCGCCTTTAAACTGTTCGTGTCTTAAGGACTGTTCCACAGGTGCATGTGCAATAATTGTTTATGGTTTACCCTACCCTGGCTCCCCACCAAACAGCCACCCCCAATCCTCTTTCTCCCACCCACATATATTTCAGATCTGTGGAAAACTGAATTGTTTGTCAAGTGTATATGTTTTGTAAGTTTCTTTTCAATTTCTTGTTCAGTCTCTTGCTCTGTGCATGCACGTGCGTGCACTGGTCATGTCCCTGGGCTCTCATGAAAAGTTCTGTCACCCTTGAATGGAGCTGAAGAGATTTCACACTCCACCACCACCACCGTTTGCTGGGCTACATTAAGAACATGGGCACAGCTCTGTCCAAATTTAGTTCATGGCAAACAGGAGGAGAAGGGGGGAGAGAGAAAAGCAGTGGTTCTAGAAGACTGCTGCTAGATGAAAGGAAAGGAAATGAATTTAGGAAATGAGAGAAAACAAGTCTGAAGAGAAAGGGAGTTATGGAAGTGATGGAGCATGTTTTCTCATTAAGAATTCTGTTTGTTTGGGTTTAAAAAAAAAAAATACACGTTCTCTTGTATCAAAGAAATTAACGTAATATGTAGTGTTAGTTTTTAGTGTAAGAACCTAAATGTTAATCATTAATAGGATCTGTTAGGAATTACATTTCTTAAAAATAACTCTTAAGGACATCAATTAAGCCCATTTCAATATAATATTGTGTTGAATATCTCCAGTAAAACATGGATAACTTGATCAAGATAGATGTGGGGTGTCTTTGAATTCTGACGTGTTTTTCAGTAGTGGTTCAATTAGTGCATGAATACAATCCGTTGCGTCAAATGATCTTCTAAAGCATAGCACCCACCTTCTATAAGTGCATCACAACCTGTAACTCTAACTGTTCCACAATACTCTAAATTTTCTGTATATTTAATATAACACCTGTAGTGCTGCAGTGGTATAACTCTGTTATCTGCAGTGATCGCCAAGATATCAGAAAAATACTCTGATATTGTATACCTCTAAAAATTAAGAAATAAGACCCTCCTACTAGAGCTGTTATGTAGAGGTGGTTAAATTGTGTTTATTTATATTTATTTATTTATTTATTTATTTTTAAATAGTTTTGTGAAATGTTTCATGATCAACAGTTGCGGTCATAAGTTTGCATACACCTTGCAGAATCTGCGAAATGTTAATTAAAAAAAAAAAGAGATCATAAAAATTGCATTTTTATTTAGTATTACTCTGAATAAGCTATTTCACATATGTTTACGTATAGTCCACTAGACACAATAATCCTCCATGTCCTGCACATTATTTGGTTTTCCAGCGTCTTCTGCGTATTTGAGCCCTTTCCAACAGTGGATATATGATGTTCCAATTCATCCTTTCACACTGAGGATATAAATTATTTAAAGATCTTATTTTTTTTTAATTAGTACCGCTCTTCAGAACCTACATAAGACCTGATTCCCAGAGGACAAAATAATAATTTACACTGTTCATTCTGTTCTAAATTTTACGCTGTTAATGTATCGTGTTGCCTTCTTGAGAATCAATGAATGTTCAAACAATTTGTAATAGTTGTGTATGAGTCCCCACTTGTCCTGATTGTCCTTAACTGTAATTGGTTGTGTATTGAGTTGCTTTCAACATTACTGCCCCAAACAGAACAATTTCACCATTATGTTGCCAGTATTTGGTTCAATCTATTGTGTTCATTTTTACCTAACCAAGCAAATTCTGCTGTTGATGCAAGTTATCCACCTGGACGTAATACGGATCTATAATTGTGGTACACAGATCAGGAATGTTGGTAATGCAAACTAGATACAAATCTCCTGAATTCAAACTTCCTGTGGCCACTGCAACATATGTCTGTGCCCTCCCTCTTGCTAAAAATTAATACACATAAATATCTGCCATGCACACACAGATATCTGTATTTGATGTATGGCATGACCAAGAAAAACTGAGGTGTGGGGAGGGTGGTACTTTATAAGCACAGGTGGAAGAATGAGCCAGATCAATATCAGAGAAAGAGAAATGTTAAGATCTCAATTCCAGCTGTCCGCATACTACTAGTCACTGGATGATGGAGTGATTTAACGAATGAGAGCCAACAAGATGAATGTGTTTCAGATAGTGGTATAGAACGTGTGATTAGGAGATGCTTGATTCATACTCATTCTTTATTATTATTATTATTATTATTATTATTATTATTATTATTATTATAAAATTTTAGCATCTTCAAAGTAGACTCCCTTTTTGCCTAGATTTTCCAGGCATTATTATGTAGTATTAAAGGAGTTCCCATCTATTCTGGACACTTATTGGCTGCTTTTGAGAATATTTAGCTAATAAGTCATCCATTTAAAAAAAATAAATAAATAAATAAATAAAAAAATTATAATATATTTTTTGTAAATAAAATGTTAGTTTTCTAATGAAAGAAATGAATGTTGGCACAATTATATTTTGTCTACAACACTGATTTCAAATATTTAATCATACACCTTCAGATCAAAAGGTTTTTAAGATCATGAGAAACATTTCAGTCAAGTGTCTCTAAACTTTTAACCAGTAGTGTTTGTCACTGTTTTAAAGCCTGTGAAGTTCAGAGACAGAAATGTATCTTTCCTCCTCACTGTTCTACAATGTTCCTTTTAGTTGTTCTGCTTCGCTTTTAGCTGTGTCCCTGATGATGTAATCAATTGTTTGATGAAAGCTTTCATCAAAGCTTCTGTCCTCATCTCACTGGATGAATGACGTAATGATGTAATGCGTATTCGGTTTGTTCTTCCTCTGCTGTGGTGCCTGCAGATGGCAGTATTGCTCCACCATTGCCTCCCCAGAGAGAACCGGTTTTAGTTGCCTTTCGGGGCTGGTAATGCACTTATTTGCCATCATGACCTCAGAAAAGGGTACAACCCTGACCGAGCCAGAGACAAAACCAAGAGGGCTCCCTTGTGTATTTTAAATGAGTCTGGATGCAAATGGAAGGCAGAAATATTATGGCCAAAATAGCATTATTGGCTGAATGTCAAATTTCTTTTGTTATAAGACTCAATAGTGTTGGTAGTAATGGATATTTGTGTTTTGGTTAATGAATAGCTTTTGTCTGCATATGGCAAAGCATGGTCTGGATTTGGAGATGGATGATCAGACCAGAGCGTGTCTATCTTTGCTTCTCTCTGGAAGCAGCTCCAAAGAAAAATAAAAGTTAATAATCCAAAAAAGAAACCAGCAAATCTTTGAAGAATGTGCTGCTGTTGAGTGACTCCCTTGAGGTGTTAGTGTAGCCTTGATGATGTGAAAGATGATTACAGACCACTTTCTTGTTTTAGTAACCCAGTTGCCAGTCTCGGTTCCATATCATCTGTTATAGAGGAATGTGTGAATTTGATGTATAATTGTGAAATTTTCTGGCATGATGGAGCTTTCTAGCTTCAGAATGCAGAAGCAGACTGTCATAGCTCTACTGTTGTCTGTAGTCTCTTGAGTCTTTCAGGCCAAACGATTCATTGCTCATAATCTTGGACTCTGACTCCAGGCGTCATGTTCAGATGAATGTCCCTTGGAGATTTGGTTAACACTTTATGGTCACAACATACAGCTATTAAAGAGCATATATTTGTGTGTTCTTTTACTAAATTATATTTGTGATTTACCAGTCAGACCCATATATGATCTGAAATACCTTCACATTGAGAGAACACTAAAAGCACCACTTCATTATAAAATAGAACATGGGACAGCTGTTGTATTTAACTTGCATTTGGAAGCTTGTTTCTTTTGGTGCATGCCTGTGTGTCTGAGAACGAAGCTGCTTTATGAACTGTTCCGAATGAGACTGTTTGTCTTGCTTTATGTTCATGCCATTGATGCGTGTCGGTTTTTTTTGTTCTGTTTCAGATCAGTTGTTCCATGTATTAGCTATGCACATGCGTCTGTACAGCATCGATTCTGCTTATAATCCCTGGACTCGACTCACACAGATCACCCAGCACAGAGAGTCCGAGTAAGTACACACACACACACACACACACACACACACACACACACACACACACACACACACACACACACACACACACACACTTGCGCTCCTCCTGCATTCAGCCTTTCTCTTTCACGTCGCACTAAATGGTGCCATCTCCTCAGGGCTCCCAGAAACGGAGCACCGGGGGGGAAGAGAGACCCATATTGCGTTGCCATAGATACCAATAATTGCTGCATCTGGCAAATTATGGGGTGCTGTGCTGCTCAGAAAGGGATGACCTCAGCCTTAAGTCCCTCAATAATAGAGCTCTGTGTGCGCGCTTTGGTCTTTTGATTTTTCTGCTTTTCAGCATTCACTATCTCTCAATTTCATCAGATCCAGCTGGTTTGACGCGGCTTTTTGTGCAACTTGAATTAATAGCTTTGTACAAAAGTGGCGAAAGGCATTTGTAGGAGAATTCCTACTGTATTGAGGTTACGGTTCCCTGATTTGCCGTGCACCCACTTAGGACATCAAACCACCTCAGATTGGATAAGTACTCTGTAGTCACCTTGCATAGCTCTCCTAGGCTCTGTATTCACCAATCTTCTGCTCAGCATGACAAAATGGCACAATAGCTCTCTTCTTTTGCATTTTTTTTTTCTTCTTCTGATTAGCATAGTATGACAGCTTTTGCACCTGTGAGAGAGTTCTTAGCCTGGCAGTATTCAGAGGGGAGTCGTATAGTGTTAAAAATACCTTGTTAGGGATATTAAAGGAGAGCACTGTCAATTGCGTCCCCAGGCCATCTCCCTGCGATATTTAAATAGCATGTGTAACCTCTTGGACGGCTTGCTGCATTTAGTCGTTTTTTCTGGAAAACCGCATAGTCACTATATAGTTTTGCATTCGCAGTGATTCTCTGATATTTTTAATATATTTTGTAAATCTTAGGTCTTTAGAAAAATAGTGTGCTGTCCCTTTAACTCCCACCTGACTGCTGGCTGAGATGCAGGTTTTTTTGTGTGTGTGTGTGGGGGGGGAGAAGGAAAGTGGATGGACTCCTTGAGCACCCACATCATGTAGGCATAAGAAAATATCCTATTAAAATCGAGATGGGAATCTAACAACCTGCAGCCGCAATACTGCCACATGAATATTAACATTTACAGATATAAGAACACTGTCTCACCACAAGAATGAACCACAAATACCTTCCGCATTTTCCTAGACTTAATTTTCTGCGACCAATACTTGGTACATAATTTATTTTAAATGGTACAACTGAGGCCTAGATTCAGCTTCATCATGGCATACTACTGGATGTGAATGGAGGGATTAAATGATGTATTTTAGGAACATTAGTCCTAGATATTTATTCACTGTTTTAAGCCAGTGACACTTTATTTAATGTGATTTTGCCAGGATGTTTTATAGCACTCTCATCAGTTAAGTAGACTTGGGGATTGTCGGGGATCGTCCTGTAATTCAAGGCACTTTGGTCTGCTTAGGAGTTTTTGGTTGTTTATAAACCATGTATTTGCATGTTTTATATTTCCAACCTCCTGCGTAGAAGTACATTGCTAAGACTCATCACTTAAAAATACACCAAAGAATCTTCAGGGGGTTTTTTTTTTTGTTTGTTTTTTTTTGGGCAGGTGGAATATGAGTAACTGATAATTACAAAAGTTTTTTGAACTCTCTGAAATGAACTGTAACTCACTGGAAGCCCCACCTCCTTCTTCCCCATTGATATGAACTGACACCCCCTAGAAGCCCCACCTCCCTCTCAACATGTAAAAATTAGTGGGGTTTTTTTTGCCAGTGCGAGCCTCTTGACATGATTTTCCTGCTTGAAAGATATGGTGCCATCGCTTTCTGTTCGTGTAAATGGAGAGTGATCTGAGTTTATTAATGTGAAACAAAATCTGCCAATGTAAATGTTATATACAGTTGGCTAACATTTAGATGAGTGTATATTTAACATCATTTAGCTTTTATAATTTTTCAACAAAAAAAAAAGAGATTTTTCATGTAAATTTACTATTCACCTCTGAAATTCTTCATCCAAATATGTTCATAAACCAAAGAATTCATGTAAACTTTTCTAAGGTCCACTAAATAATAGAGATGAGTGGCACTAACTAACACAAGTTGTTTAAAAAAAAATATTTAATCACATTTTAAATATAAATGGTTTGTTAATATTATGACTGTGTATTCATGTCTCTTCACTGACACGTGTGTTTGTCCTGTGTGTAGCTATGAGGATGAAGACCATCCCGAGGTTCCAATGCTGTTCAGAGATGTCCCCTCCCTACTCATTATCTTTGTGCTCACGATGCCTCAGCCACTACGCAAAGGTACCATGTTATTGCAGACTCAGAATTTTCTTTCGCAGAGAGGTTGTAGAAAAGAACTTGCACGAAGCTTTCATGCACTTCATATCAGTGGTCAAAATAATCATCAGTCAAGTGTCTGGCAGCACCAGATCTCTACCATTTATCTCCTCCATTATGCCAGTGGTCATCAGCCCTGTTCCTGGAGATCTATATACCTACAGGTTTCATCTCCAACCAAAATCTAACACCCCTATTTTACTTGAACATGAATGTCTAAAGGCAGGGATTACATGGTCAGATGGGCATGATTATGGTTGGACCTAAAATCTTCAGGTAGGTAAATGTCCAGGAACAGGGTTGCTATACAGACTGGTGTATGCTGTGTCAGGGCTTGGTGTTAAGCGTTGTCATGTGGTTGTACTTTGCACAAGTAAGTTTGTCATTCAGTTGTCCAAATTAAAGTCACTTGACCACCAGAGAGGGGAAAAGGGACACTTTTTTCAATTGTGGAAAAATCATAGAATGTGATGCTCATGCGGTGAGACGCGCTCGTTTTTTCGAGATGAAACAATCCCACCTTTTCAGAATTCCGTAAGCGCACCGTACGTCATGTGACATGAGCCAACCACTCAGCTTCACTCTTTCTCTTTGTCCACTCTGAAATAGGCTTTGAATCTCCCATTGTCCAGACAGAGCTCTTGGATTAGTTGGTGAAATTCTACGTGTTTTCTATGTGCTCGAAGGATGGGGTGCACCCAAACACAGTATTTTTTTTTTTTTTAATTTGATTTATTGATTTATTTATTCTATATATTTTTTTTTTTTCTTTTCCTCTTCTCCATAAATAAATCTAGTAGCAGAGCTAATGCAAGGGATTTGCGGTGCTATAAATCCATCCCGTGCTAAAACTTCCTTGTCATGGAGAGCGCGGCTCATGGTTGCTTAGCATGGCAGACACCACGGGAGCTCGAGTATTTTCTGTGCATTTTGAGGCACAGAATGTGAATGGGCCCTAAACCTCGCAAGAATCGGAAACGGGTTAATTTCCCATACACTGGAGTGAGACCACAGACGTCTCTCCAGCTGTTGCGATCTTTTTCCCAATAAAACATCTTTGTTGCGGCACCTCATGATGCATTGTTTCCTAATGTTACCCCATCAAGCTTTTCCCAACCTGTTGAATGAATCTGAATACTTTTACTGAGTTTAAGACTAACTCCCTCTACATCCATATTTCTGTCTGCTTCACCTTTGTCAAACACACTACCTCTCTCTTATTTATATCTATCTATCTATCTATCTATCTATCTCAGTAGTTATATATCATATGATTAGCTGCTGCTACAGGTGTCATGTGGGGCAGAGGACATCTATAGTATTTTCCGAACAGCAAGTGTGCTGGAGTCTTGTGTGGGTGGGTGTGGGTGTGTGTGTGTGGGTTTTTTTTTTTTTTTTTTTTTTTTTTTTTTTAATAAATATTTATTTATTTTTTAATGTGAAAGTGGGATATGCAACGAGGGCTCCCCTGCCCTCTTGGCAAATGAGGTGGCTGGTATGCCAAAAAGTTCAAATGAAGTGGGTTTTTTTTTTTTTTATTTTTTTTTTTTTTTTTTTTTATTTTTTTGAAGCAAATGTCTTTTCTCTATTTTCTTGTCAGAGTGCACCACAATGCTTTGTTTACATGTTAAAATCACAAAAACCTTCTTATGAGGGAGGTTCCCCTCAGACCCCCCCCCACAGGGATTTAATTTGTAAACATGTCACCTTTACCTCTTGTGAGTTTTCAGGTCTGATGCCCCTTAACTAATGAACATGAGCTCTAATCACAATATAAAAATATTAGCTACTTTTTCTAGTTGTATAACAAGTTGCTCAAAATTCATTGAGCTACATGCTCAAGCAACATCAAAGTTTCTGTTTCTATGTTGTGTAAAATTTACTTAAATATGCAATGAACTCAATTATCTGCGGCAGAAAAGTAAACTTACACTGGTTAACGATGTAGCTAGCTACAGTGCTTACGATAACATTACAAGTTATCAGAGCTGTGTACATGACCTGGTGAATTCATCACTGCAAATAAATTTCCTCTCCCTTTTATTTTCATAACATGTTAGTCTGTGGTCCTTTTTATTTATTTTTTGAGTTTGTGTTTTACTTGGTTCTTGGCCGGGTTGAGGAAGCTTGAGAAACGTTGCTTTTTAGAAAATTAAAACGACTCACTTCGTTGCTGTTGCCTGAGGTTAAGTTTTTGTGATCGGTCAAACTTGTTTCTAAGCAACAGTTTAAGCCTGCACTTTACTGGTTTCTGCTCTATGAGCGCTAGAATGTTTTCAGCAGCAGAAGAACGTGATCTTGTTTATAATTGACTGTATCACAAAGGCTATATTACAAATAAAACCTGTTTGTTGTTGACGACGACGATGATATTATTAAAATTCAAAATTTACTTGTCCCAGACAAGCGTTGATGTCGAGCCTTGTGTATATATTTGGACCCTAACAGTTTTCACTGTGTCCTGAAAGTCTGCTTTCCAACATGCAGAACATCTATTTATCTGTCTGTTTGTGTGGAAACTAACCTCACAAAATGCTTGTTCATAATCTCTCTCTCTCTCTCTCTCTCTCTCTCTCTCTCTCTCTCTCTCTCTCTCTCTCTCTCTCTCTCTCTCTCTCTCTCTCTCTCTCTCTCTCTCTCTCTCTCTCTCTCTCTCTCTCTCTCTCTCTCTCTCTCTCTCTCTCTCTCTCTCTCTCTCTGTGTGTGTGTGTCCCTCTCCACATTGCTCTTATTCTAAACGGGGAATGGCCAAAATTATGGGAGCTGGTGGTTAAGAAAGAAGGGAGGAGGTCATGTGTACCTGAGGTCAAGTGTTGTAGAGCTCATCAGAAGGTCTACTGAGGAGCACAGGGAAAATAAACACATGATGAGATGTTCCCTTTCCAGTTTTGAGCCATGATTTTAGGGTTGGGTTATCTCCCTGTTTACCTTATTAATTTTCATTTCTATACAAGCTGGCATCACTATGGATATTTTGTTGATGGAAAATACACTATAGATGTTTCTATAGTGGCTGTTTCAGGAATTAATCTTTGTAAACAGTTATATAAATGAAACACATGCTGCAAAACCATGGTTTGAATGTTTCTCCATTCTTCCTCTACATGAAAAGGTTCATTTTTACTACGTCAATTTGGAGAAAAAAAATGCCTGTGCTATTTACTCCTGAGTGCTTTCTTGCTCATCTAAGTGCGAAGTTGCATCTATTCTGAAAGCACTCTAGCAGATATGCCTCCCCCCTACCACCCCACCTGCCACTGAGCTTCAATTACTGCTCAAATGAAAATGACCAATGCGTAAAATGGCAGTAGCGTTTATGAGCGGAAATGAGTACGCCAAAGTAGACTGCAGCAAAAGGCAATTCGATGCCTTTTTGAAAGCTCATGTTTGAAGTATGTTACCCGTCCCTGCTCGGTGTGTCCTTCATGTTGGGCTCATGGGAACAATACTCTGTGTACGTGGCAATCCAACATTGATCAGAGCCAGAATAATTATCTTTACTCCACTCATCGGGAAATGGAGAATTGATTTTAACACATCATGGTGAGACATGGGTGTGAATGAAGTCTTTCAGTAAAGCTGCAGGGCTGAACAAATGGGTCAAGATTTGACCACGTGTGTACACACACACCTGCTGTCTATGGTCCTCAAGCGAATGGCACAATAATGGAGTTTCATTGTGCTCCTGTCGGGCTCCCTGAGATGGGCATTTACTAATAGATGCACAATTTACCACCTTGTTTCACACATGCATTCACACCATCAGACAACATAATTATCTTATACACATTCTTTGCTTTCACATCTCATGTCATTGATCGTTGTGTGTCAATGTCCTTAGGTTCACTCTAGCAAGCGACAAGTCGTTCGTATCAGTTTGTGCTTTGCTGGTGTGCACTGTCCAGCATTTATTTATTTTTATTAATTTACTTACAGTACTGTGCAAAAGTCTTAGGCAACCTGATTTCTATTTTATGACTTTTACATCATCGTGTCAGTACAAAAACTTTTTACATTTCCAAATATAACTTTTCCAGCACAAAATGAAATGTTGTAGAAAAATGTCAGTAAAGAAAGCAGCATATTACATAAGAGACCACTTTTCAGACAAAAAAAAAAAAAAAAAACCACAATGAAGGCTGCTGGGTTTTGCTGCAAAAATAAGAAACAAGTGTAACAGTCAAAGTCTCCAGAAGAACCGAGGCTTACAGCTCATTTCCTTATACAACTGTAGAAATTGTACCTGAGACTACAATTACTTTTTTTAAAGCAAAGGATCATCACACCAAATATTGCTTAAGTTTCAATTATTACTGTTCACTTCTCTTTATAGTTTTTTATTTTTATTTATTTTTTTAATGCTGAAACATTTTAATTTCATAATTTTTGGATGCATCTTTGCTCTACAGCATTTCTTTGCATGTGCCTAAGACTTTTGCATGGTACTGTATATGAACTAATTAAACAGAAACGAAATAATGCACTACTAGCTTGTTTGATTTACATGTTATGTGCTAGGCTTCTGCAGGATTTGTTGACGGGTTAGCAAAGCAACTGAATTGGACTATCTACATAAACTACATAGCAGGGATATGATCTCTGCTACTTTCTTCCAAGCTCTAATTTTCTTTGTAATGTTTCCATACCCGTTTAAAGAGAGGATGTATATGACCGGATAAGATGAAAATACCATTTTTTTTTCTTCCAATTTTGTGCATCAGACAATAAAACTGATTGTGGGTAGGAACTCAAGTTGTGAGGGCAGAGCAAAGAAACGTCAGACCCCGTGCACCAATTACTTGAGCCAGTTTTCTGGATTTGTTGCCTTAATGGGACATACCTAATTTGCATATAATTGAGAAAAGCTCAGTTAATTAACTGTCATTTGTGATAGTTGCCACTAAAATCACTGTCGTGTCATGCAGGTATATAGAAAATGTATATTTGTCGCTTTCTGGCTTGATGGTATGAATCAGGGGTGAAGTTTCTATAGTCTAAGTTGGAGTACAGTGGGATAGTGACTTTAGTGGCTTCAGTGACTTTAGCAGCTCTAGTGTCCTGAAGAATGAACAGTTTAATAAATTCATATTTATGAATTAACGTAGGTCTTTATAGGTTGGAACACAACCGCTGTAACCTGTGCCATGTTTATTAGCCAATTTAATGCACTTATGTTTTTGCCGTTTATTATACATCTCATTTTTGATGGGCCATATTTGTTTGTGTTTGGCAGAACACTTCACATCAGTCGTGAAGGTGCTATACACCTTGCTGTATACTCAGGCCCTGGCTGCTCTGTCTATTAAACTCAGCCCTGAGGAGAGACTGGCCTGGAACAACAGCGGGGCAGCCAAGAAGGTAAGGACAATCCGAACACTGACATGGTTTTCACAACCAGTTATCAATTAGTAGGAGTAGGAGTACCATAGGCAGCTCCACAGTTTATTATTACTGGCTAAGCATAAGGATAGCTACTGAGAACTCTGGCATGCATGCATACATAGAACCAGCATTGGTTATTTAATACATTTCATTCAGAAACAAGACTTTGAGATTTATTCGGGTGGCTGATGGAATGAAACCGAATAAACACTGTACAGCATGGGGACAATACACTAGAGTTGTGTTAATTGTCCTTATAAAATAAATATCTATCCATTAATCCATCTATCTAATATTAAGCAGGGATTTAACAGTGTCACAGTAATAAGCAGTTTGGCATTTAAAAATGGCTTGGTACATACCAGGTATGTACACACTGTGGGTGAAGTAGAGCCCTAAGACATTTGTCTTAAAACAATTTAAGACTTAAATGCAGAGCGTCTATCATCATTAGGGAGGTTTATAATCATCTGTAAGGACTGGTACGTTGGCGCTCCACTCTATTAAATCTCAATTGGAGAAAGTGAGACCATGAAATCTAAGTGATGAGACTCATCTGTGAGAAGTTGTGGATTGTTCTTCATGCTCCTTTATTCCACATTATCCAGATTCTCTTTTTCTACACATTATCTCTTTCCACATACTTGTATATACTTTTATATATCTACTGAATTCAGTATTGTTTGTGCATTTATAATGAACTTTTAAAAGTCCTGACATTATCTCCCTGCAGTAAATACAAAGAACATGAGTTTTGTTGTGGAGATCGTGTAAAAAGAACCTATTGGATTAAAAATATTTATGAGCGTGCAGTCTAATAAATCTGGCATTGCAGTCTTTGCTTTTGCTTGCTTGCTGTTTTGAAGCAAGACTGCAAAATATTGCACAAAGCCTGTGAGCTTTATTCGTGCATATTCATTTAGAACATGCCATGACCTGCAGTAGTAAAGAAATGTAATGCATTTGATCTATGTTGACACTCATTGCATTTTTGATTTATCAGAACATTATATATTTTGTAGCACAGTTGTCTTTTCTGTGATTTGAGTGTTTAGGTATTACTATGTGGCATTGAAATGTTTTCTTTTCTCATCTAATATAGAACTTGCCAAACTCTGAGAAATCATGGGAGGCACTCCTGAGTCATGCGATCAGTGAGCTTACCAAGGTCAAGGGAGCTTATGATGACAATCCAAATGAGACCATGGTAAAAATACTTTGATCTGAACTTATTTTTATCCACATTTATTATAATGTATTTGACGCTGGAAGTTAAATTTGTCTTTGATGCTGAAGATGGCTTTTTTGCTAGAGTGCAGTGAGTAGCAGAGTAGCTGAAGGCATTTCGTTTATATGTTGCATCAATACCATTCCACAATGTCTTAGTAACTGAATAACACATCATTAATGGAAGGACATTTAAATAACACTGGGTTCATTTTTGGAGTAGGGATTATGTCAGATCTGTGAGTTTGAAGATGTTTCAGCTTTATACTGCTCCTCATTCTGCCATTCACCCCATTCTGATGAATAACACCATGGCTGCTGTAGCCATGCTTCAGAGTTCCTGCTGTCCTCCAACTGATCGAATATCTTTCCAATATCCATAAGACTGTTCCCAGTGGGATAAGCCTTTGATGAGGTGACTTTTTTTTCTTTTTTTTTTTTTTTTTTTTAATTTTCTTTTTCTCTGCAGTTGAGTTCGACTATATGGTCTCCTCAATCCATAGAGTTTACATTGCAACAATTCTGTTTGCCCTTCATGCGTCTGTCCTGTCTTCTTCAACACCACCTCTACGGGGACAATCTACCTGGCTGCATGGTATTGTGACACGCATATAGACACACTTCTCTGTATACTGTCTTCATGTCAGGAATACATGCACACACATTCACATGCATGTATATGTGGTTGTAAAGTCTCTGCTGGATTGGAAACGTAATGAACCAGACACTGAACTATGATTCTAGTGAATTCTGAATTGCAATTCTAAGACCGACTGTTTTTCAGCTAGAGGAGGAGTTCTCGTTGCTGGCAGGCAGTTTGGGGTTGCTGTCTGCTTCGTTTCAGCCCAGCGCCTCCATGAACAGCGGAGTGTGCCTAGAATGGAGCATCAACGCGTTCGAGCTCATCTCTCAATGGTGCTCTGAGCTCATCAGCCTGGCAGACAAGCCTTCACAACAGGCTATGGTCAGCTACATTCACTCTTGTGTCATTTAGTCTGTGAAAGTATGTCAGGTTAACCAGGGAAGAAATTTTAATCCGGATATGTTTTGGTTTTTTTTGCAGTCTCTTTTGGTTCAGGACCCTCACTGGTCCGCTCCTCGTCTGCTGCAGCTTCCCGACAACTACAACACTATCTTCCAGTACTACCACAGGAAGTCCTGCACTGTGTGCAATAAGACACCCAAGGACCCAGCTCTGTGCCTCGTTTGTGGAGCGTTCGTCTGTCTCAAGGGCCTCTGCTGCAAACAACAGGGTGTCTGCGAGTGTGTGCTCGTGAGTGCTGAGACTCTGTTGGTTCGCTCATCATTTGTGATCGGGGGTGTATAAGTACAGAACGTTTCAATTCTTCAGAGTGTAAACATCAGGTCCATATTACATCTCTTACTGTGCGTATAAACATTTTGATCTAAATACTCATTGGTAGTGAATGAGGCTTTGAGTTTGGATACAGCTGAAGCAAAACTGCTTTAGCAGGCTATCTGAGAAATGCTGAGGGAAAAGCCAGTTAAGAGTACAACTACTAAGCAGAAGTAATATCTTTTATCAAATTGCAGCATCTTTGTAAACAAGCATGAACAGCTTGTTGTAATGGGTATGGATGCTTAAACAAAATGATTATATCTGATGATCATTTCTGTTTTTCAATAGCACTCTCAGCACTGTGGAGCTGCAACAGGGATATTCCTCCTAATAAACGCCTCTGTGATAATCATCATCCGTGGTCATCGCTTCTGTCTGTGGGGGTCGGTTTATCTGGACGCTCACGGAGAGGAGGACAGAGACCTACGGTATGAACATACTTTCACTGTAGACAAGCAATACGCACCAGAATAGACACATTAATATTAATATTTTGTTTGGTTTGATTATTGAACCTACTCGTGTGTGAAATGTTAACGTTGATTTGTGTTTTTGAGTGTAGTCGTGGCAAGCCTCTGTTCCTGTGTGCTGAGCGATACCGTGTGCTGGAGCAGCAGTGGGTGTCGCACACCTTCGACCACATTAACAAGCGCTGGGGTCCCCACTACAACGGACTTTAACACATAAACCCCAAACCCAGAGGAGCCAGATCACAGTGGGCATCAGTGCCAGCCTCTCTATCTCCTTTTGATATATGCTGTCATGTAATATAAAAATAACGCTGTGAGTGAATTGCTGCTACAGCCTTGGTTATGTGAAGTTTAGTGTACAATCATGCCTAATGACTAACAGCGTGTGTGGGTTTTTTTTTTTTTTGTTTGTTTGTTTTTTTTTTATATAAATGATTTTTGGTGGATTTGAAAGGGGGAGAGATTTTATCTTTGTTTTTGGGACTGGTTCACAGTGAAAGCACAAATTAGCCCAATCCTGAGTGCATATATTTGAGTGCTGGGTTTTTTTTTCCCCACACCTCTTAAAAACACACTACTGTTTAGTGCATTGGAGAGTAAAACTCCACAGATGCCTGTTGTTTCTGAAGTGTATAGAAAATCTTTACAAGTCCACAGCCGACTGTATAAGTGGATATCTCAGCGATTATGAATAACACAAGGCATTTGGTTTCCCTTAACTGCTAACTAAACAGAGGTACCAAACTGGCACCAGATATCAACCACCATCATCATAACCCCACAACAAATGCAATGAGTAAGCATCGTCATCCTACATGCTCAAAGCTCAGGCCTTTAAAATGCTCGTATGGGATAAAAGTATTGTTTAAACGGAGCTTCCTTGTTCTACAGAAATCCTCACTGAATGGTTGAACAATAATTACTTGCCCACCGAGGCCTAGTTGCATCCATCCTCAGGAATTTTCTTTTCTGTAGTTAAAGAAGAACTTATATTATTTAAATAAATGTTGCTATTTGATGTTGATAGTTAATTATATCATTGTACAAATGACTTTTTAGATTGTGGTGATGGCAGTCAGCTAGCTTTTCGCAGTTGAGGGGGTTTGCAGCAACCTTGACAATTATACAGCTTTTCTCAGCTGAACCAGTTAAAGCACTGTACTACTGGCTAAAAACTGGAGTAAACGTTTCCCTACCAAAATTTGGCAGCATTTCATTGCGCGGATAATATTGGTAGTCGTGTGATGTTTCACAGAGGCATCCAAAATTGCTATATCCATCCCGAATAATCTACTTCTTTTATTATCTATTCCCAAACCAGTTTTTGAGAAGCGTACGGATCTGAAGAAGTCCAGTGTCCCTGGTGCATTCACAGTTTGTGTTTAGAAAATGCACTTCATGCACTTCATTTGTTCTTTAAGTGTATTGTAGTAGTATTTTTACATCCACATCCACAGCAATGTAATTGTACTAGCATAACGTGATCCTCCAAATAGGAAATCATTTCATTTTCATCTATGCCATAGTCCACCTCTTCCCTGCTCTGTTTAGAGCTAAAAACAAATCTTTGAGGGTTTAACAGGTTAGCAGGTTTAAATGACTCATTGAAGTTGTGATTTTAGATTTGCTTCAAAAAATAAATAAATAAATAGTAGTAATATTTCTTTATAAGATGGTGGCCAGTGGCCAGGTTTTATATTGGGCCCCACAAAGTCATCTAAAAAGGATTTGAAATATAGTTTTTTTTTTTTTTGTTTTGTTTTTTTTTTTGCATAGGTATTCTACTTTTTATATTAATGTCTAGCCCCCTTCATTTGTTCTTATTTAATATATACAAGAAATAATTTCATAATATTTATTATAAAAATGTTTTTGTATGGGATATTTAAAAGATATTCACCTATGACGAGTTTTAGTTTCTTTATAATGTTTAAAAAAAAAAAAAAAAAAAAAAAAATGTTCTGTTGATGTGTATTTCTCACTCCTGTGAGCTTTCTCACAGAAACTGACAAGTGTCAAATGAGTGATTTTCACACATGCTTCAGAATGCAATCTGTTCCAGACTTTGAAACAAGATTGAGGATTTCAGTGGTGTGTGTGTGTGTGTGTGTGTGTGTGTGTGTGTGTGTGTGTGTGTGTGTGTGTGTGTGTGTGTGTGTGTGTGTGTTTTTTTTTCCCCTCCTACCCAATTTGCAAAGTCCCTTTTCTAAGTGCATTATATTAAGGAGTCACCAATGAACACCAAAAAGCATGTTTGGTTTTGTTCTTCCCCACCTGATTAGGTGTTGCACTTACACAATGTTGGAGGGAAATGCCAGGCACTTAAATTCTTAGTTTCTGTCCTTCTCTTGTCATGAAATCTTGCATGCTGCTGTTTTCTTATCTTTTTATTTTCTCTTTTTTTTTCCTTTTATTTTTCTTTCTCAGCCCAAATATTGTATAATTGGACAGAGTTTTTGCAAAGAGTTATGGGTATATATTGAAATGGACAGCTGCAATGTTGTGGTGTGAGGTGAGTGACTGACTGACAGAGGCAGAAATACAGTACATTACTGTAGGTGCTGATTCAGACTTTCAGATTGCATATCAGTAAGGGTGGCAGACATTTAATGCAAAATGTAACATATGTGAATAAAATATAACAATACTCTGACATGCTTGTATTAATTTCTTTCAAGTTGCTGTTCCCAGTTCTGTGCTGACTACAAGTTCATTACTTATAGTGAAAATTAATGAGATCAGGCGATCTTCAGGTGATGGGGTGAACGCCTTTAGCCGCACCCCTGAACACAGTAACTTTATTTATTTATTTATTTATTTATTTATTTATTTATTTAGAATAATTCTTTTCAACATTCAATCTAAGAAAACATGCATTTAACTATTGAAAAATGTGTTTGACTTTTTTAACATGAGATGTCTTTTGTGGCATTTTATTTTAAAGTGGAAAAACAGGGTTGAGGTATATTTTAGCATAGAAATTTAGCATTACACTAAATGTGGCTATTAATATCTATGCAAATGACTAAAGGCTTGCTAATGGTTTACTTCAAATTCATTTTGGAATTAAAATTGATTAACATTTTTCATAAAATATCCATTATTCCAACAAGAGGGATTCTTGTTGGAACTCCTATTGTTGAGTACTAGTTAATGTAATTTGGGTGACTGGTTTGTAATTCAAGTGACCTCACCATTGTCAAAATGAGTGAATGTTTTGAGATTTTCAATTAAATATGCATTTTCTGTAACCTGTTATGGAGGAGTCTTCTAATAATGGATAATTTATAATAATTTTTCAAGCATGAGATGTGAACGGGATTTAATTGACTTGTGCTAATGCAGAAACAATTTTAGAGTCTTATTTGTAGTGTAGTTGTGCTGTAAAGGTGCATGGTGGCTTAGTAGTTAGCACGTTTACCTCGCACCTCTGGGGTTGGGGGTTCGAATCTTGCCTTTGCCCTGTGTATGTGGAGTTTGCATTTTCTCCCTAAGGCTCAGGGGTTTCCTCTGGGTACTCCGGTTTCCTCCCTTGTTCGAGAGACATACCTTGTAGGCTGATTTTGTATTTTACAATTCTCCGTAGTGTGTGTATGAGTGTGAGATTGTGTCCGTCGATGGGTTGAAACCCTTTCCAGATGTCCCCCACCTCGTGCCCCGAGTCCCCTGGGATTGACTCCAGGCTCCCCATGACCCTGTGAAGGATAAGTGGTACAGAAAATGGATGGATGGATGGATCTGAAGCATGCACATGGGTAGCTCATGGTTAAAATGTATTTCACTGTGCAAACATATTTGTAAATCTATTATCAGTGGGAATAAGACACCGATGGCATATAACCCATTGGTATGATCTAGATATGATCTGGATTAGAGATTTGTATTTGGGTCAGTTTTCCTCATTTCATTCCAGATCAGTGATCCAGTAATGGAGCCTGAACAGAGTTTTGGGGTCACAACACAATAGCTGATTATTTGGCCTTGGCTGCTGCTGCTGTGTCTCATTAGTTCAGCTAAACTGAGAGATAGCCAGCAATATCTGGTCTTTGCCTTTTACTGAGAAGTGTTTTTTTTTTTTTTTTTTTTTTTTTTTTTTTTAATTATAACTAGTATGAAGGCTGTTGTTTAATACGTAACATGAGGAACTTTTTCATCATTCTTTCTTAATATGCACCCTGTAAATAAACCCTGCAGGAAGCCCTCTGATCCCCCCCCCTCCCCCCCCCTCCCCCCCCCCCCCTCAGTGTATTGTTGCATCGGTTTAACATCAATAAGAGCGCTGTTCAAAATGACCTTCGGTTTGCTATTATGGTCATTATGTATGACACTTTGAGTCAGGTGATTTGTTATTTCTGTGTGTGTGTGTGTGTGTGTGTGTATGGAGCTGTGGGACTGGCAGTATGGTAACTGTGGTGCGCTGCACAGCTTCCTCTGTCACAGCTTCTTCTCACATTCCACTCAATTATTAACTGCGATGGAAAGCCTTGAAAATCACTTCGGCAATGTTAGGACACGGCCATGGCAGGTGAGTATGATCTCCTGAAAGCCATCTTTTGACTGCTAAACATAATATTTGTGTGGCTTCTGCTAGAACAACCTGCAGCACTAGTCTATAGGGACTCTTGTACCTGGTGTTCTGCTGAAGATAAATAAGCTTCATATGTTTCAGGTGTATGGTATAAGAGATGCCTTTAAAATCACTTCTGCTTATTTTGAAGGACATGTAAATGGAAGAGTTGATGCAGTCAAGAATGGGTAAGAAAGTATACTTGCTGTAATCACTAAAACAGTTGACAAAAAATTTTGTATATATTTATTGTCTAAAAAATACATTTGGATATTGCATGAAGTAAGCTTGAGTAATGTTTGAGTCATGTTTTCAAGCATTTGTGGTTTTCCTCAAATTGTTTGTGTACACTATTATGACCTTGATTTGCCCTCTTCAGTATTTTAAGGAGGTATATTTTCACTCCTCCTCCTCATTATAATAGTGTTTTCCTCGTGTTCTGTAACTGGCCACTTGGTTGGGAAAAATTATGCGTTCTTCATTAGTGGAAATAGAAAAAGACGTGTTAAAGATAATATTTAACCACAGGTTTGAGGGGTGTGTGTGGGATCTATAGCAACCATCAGGGAGGGTGAATGCAAGCACGTGCTTGTCAGATCTTTTGAAATATCTGAAGCCAGTCACATCATCTTTTCGAGTTACTGCTCCTGCTTTGTCACATGGCAGCTAAATATACACAGAGGAATGCGCTAACTGCCCTCTTCCGCATACATGAACTTACAGACACCCACTGGTTCATGTCGTTCTTCTTGACACGGACCTTCCAAAAGTCATAAAGTGACATAATATGCAGTGTTTGCAATAAATACTGCTTTTAAACATTTCTTCTTTTTACCCAGTGCATGCTTGTCCCCTAGATGTCTGGACCTTTGTTTCCACTGCTGCATTTGCTGGTGTTTTAGAACACCCTGGCAGCTTACTCCTGAACCTGATCTGCTATAAATGGTGTGCATATCATCAGTTGGACCCAGTGCATTGCTTGATTCTCCAAATATGAACTTGTATTCAGGGATTTCTTCTTCTTCCTCTTCTTCTTCTTCTTTTTATTCCATGCATAGGCTGTCTAACTCTGAGGGAACAGATGGGAAAGAATTATACCATCTTCACGGCAGGATATGGTGAGCGTGAAAAGCAGAGACTGATAATCTACACTGTGTAAACAAGTTTCTCAAAGTTGTTCATTATTTAAATGCCATTAATATTTACACGTATTCCCTTATTGTCTGGCTGATTAGACATGAAATGTGAAGGTGTTCCTAATAAAGTAATCATGTGGCAGCAGTGCAATGCAAAAAATCATGCAGATACAGGTCAAGAGCTTCAGTTAAAGTTCACATCAAACATCACCCACAGACCTATTGCTCACTCAATGTGTTTTGTTTTTCGCACCATTCTGTGTAAACTCTAGAGATTGTTGTGTGTAAAATCAGCAGTTTCTGAAATACTCCAACCAGCCCATCTAGAATCAACAACCATGCCATGGTTAAAGTCAAAAGATCATATTTTTCTCTATTCTGATGTTTGATGTGAATATTAACTAAGCACTTGACCTGTATTGGCATTACTGTATGCATTGTGCTGCTGCCACATGATGGGTCAATTGGTTAACTGCATAAATGAGCAGCTGTACAAGTGTTCCTAATAAAGTGGATGGTGAGTGTATCTTTTTTTTGTCCTAATGTAATATGTCAAGTATGTTTAAAAGTCCTAACCAAAAAAAAAGGGTTATTTCTTTTTATGTCCCCCCACCCCCCGGGCTTTTCTTTAAGGTGTTTATCCTCACTGGGTACTGTAGTACTGACTGTGTAATGTAATCCCAGATATCCTTCTCTCTTTCTCCGTCTCTCATTCTCTAGTATCATCTTTTTCCTTGTGCCATAACCCCTTGCTGAGATGTAGTGTGCACCCTGTGGCTTACGATTTAGTCATTGAGTACCTTTTTTTAATGAATGAAAAACAGCCAAGTCTGAAATTACTAGCACTCTTCCATATTCCGAGGGTCAACTGGGATACTTAATTTTATTCATATTCCAAGGGTCAACTGGGATACTTAATTTTATTCTAACAAAAATCATTCTCATTAGAATGCTGATTTTTAAATAATAGTATTTCCCCTTAAAACATATGTGGTGACCTTACTTATGTCCATAAATAATGTTTAAAATAAATGCAAAGAAATGCACCACCCTTAAAAAAAAAATATATTTTAAAAAAAAATGCAACTTTTTATTTCTCTGTCTCCAGAAACTATTTTTGAGAAGGGAAAAAAAAATGAAAAGCCAGAGGGATCCCAAGTGGCACAACAGAAAAGCAATGGCACTGTCAGCTGTGGCCAAGAGCCAAGGGAGCTAAATTAGCCATACAGTCTCTCACAAGGAAGAGAGAATGTCATCCCTCCCACCCAGTCACAGACACTAGCCAATTGCAGGCGTCTCAGAGGCCATGCATGTAGAAGAGTACAGATGGCTCTTTTTCCTCCCAGTTTTATGCTTTCCTGTGATATAGCATGAGCAGCAGTTTAAAGATGCGATTGGTTGGTTTTACATCCTTCTTTTGAGGAAGCATGTGAAGGCTTCACCCAATTAGTAGCTATCGTTTGATTGGGAAAGCTGGCTCGTGAGCAGGAATTGGCAGGTGACCAAAGTATGGAGAAAATAGGATAAAATCACACATGTAAAACACTATCATCCAGCATGATGGGGGAAAACCAAGGAGCTTTCAGCACAAAAGCATTGCATTGTAATGCATATATTATCCACTAGCAGTTGCAGTACCATTAAGCACAATTTATGCATAATTTAAAAAGACAAAAAAAAAAAAAAACAGCTTAAAATTTCCCAAGGAGAGGATATTTCTTCACAGGTAGTTGCTTTTGCCAGGATGGTTACCAATTACTTTTATCAAAGTAATAAAACTGAAGGGGAAAAAACCTGGCACCAAGAGGTTAACAGCAGACCTGCAAGTCCTGCAAATTGCAAGGTGGGGCCTCCATGAATCAGACTTGTTTTCTCCAGCACATCCCACAGATGCTCAGTCGGATTGAGATCTGGGAAATATAGAAGCCAAGTCAACACCTTGAACTCTTTCACATGTTCCTCAAACCATTCCTGAACAATTTTTACACTGTGGCAGGGTGCATTTTCCTGCTGAAAGTGGTCACTGTCATTACTGTTGCCATGAAAGTGTGTACTTGTGCAACAAAGTTTAGGTAGGTGGTACATGTCATAGTAACATCCACATGAATACCAGGACCCAATCTTTCCTGGCAGTAGGTTGCCCAGAGCATCACTTTGCCTCTGCCGGCTTCCCTTCTTCCCATAGTGCATCCTAGTGCCATCTCTTCCCCAGGTAAGCGATACACATTGATCAGCCTTAGTATAAAATCCACTGACAGGTGAATAACATTAGTTATCTCATTACAGTGGCACCTGTCAAGGGGTAGGATTTAAAAGGAAACAAGTGAACAGTTTGTTCTTGAAGTCGATGTGTTGGAAGCAGGGAAAATGGGCACGTGTGAGGTTTTGAGTGACTTTGACAAGGGCCAAATTGTGATGGCTCATTGATGCACATGGGGAGCAAAAGCTGTCCTGTTTGGTCCGATCCCACAGAAAAGCTACTGTAGCACAAATTGCGGAAAAAGTTCATGCTGGCTCTGATAAAAAGGTGTCATAACATAATGCATCACAGCTTGCTGACTGGTCAGAGTGCCCCTGCTGACCCCTGTCCACCGCCAAAAGTACCTACAATGAGTATGTGAGCATCAGAACTGGACCATAGATTGATAGAAGAAGGTGGCTTGGACTGATTAACTTACAGGACTTAAAGGATCTGCTGCTAACATCTTGGTGCCAGATGCTCCAGCACACTTTCAGAGCTATAGCCTATATTGAGGTATAGTCTATATAGTGCTGAGTTAGTTCAAGGCTGAACCACAAAAGAAAGGAACCAAATGACACATTACACACACTAAGACATTGCAGCACACAAAAATCGAACTCGGGGGGGCCTTTAGAATTGGTGCTTGTCATTTATCACAGTACGCCACACAGAGAACGCACATATTTCTTGATGCTAAGAGAGCTTCCAATGTGAGGATGAGCACACAAAAAAAAAAACTCTAGGTAGCACTGCATTCAAATTTCTCAGGTACCTAGAGGACATGCTATGAATGATCCTTATGAAATTTTGTGCCAATATGTCAAATATTTTATAAAAGATGTTACAATACATGTTAAATTTCAAAATTGACATCCACGGATTCACCATGACCCAATGAATCCATACATGCAAACATCATTTTCTGACCAAGTATTCAAAAGTTGTGAGCAAAAATATTATTTTTTCAAATCTCACGACCTGTAGGTGGCGCTTTTTTCAAATCCAGCATGGACGCTGATATCATGCTGCTGATGAAGTTTTGTTACAATTGATCAACGTATGGCCGAGATACAGCCTCTGATACAATTTTGGGTCAACATTGTTAAATCTGCGACATCATAACTTTTGAAGAAAGTCTGAGCCAATTTTGGTAAGAATTGGACAAAATTTGAGCGAGTAGTAGCGAAAAAACTGAATACTGTACATGTCTACGGTAATGGGTGCAGACTTAATGTAAGATATGGATTGTGATCACCATGAGGGGTGTAATCTTATTAACACTCCTAGAGAAAAGAAATTTAGTTCAACAATTATAACCATTTCAAAAGTCAATTTTCAATCCTAGAGACCCCATAACTGGTCCACATACTATTCATGGTCATATCTATAAGCGTGCCAAATTTAATCATTTTCCTACTTATGGTTCATAGGGCTGCCATAGACTACCAGTTGGGAAGAAGAATAGTAAAACTAAAGGATACAATAAGTGCCTATGAACCTCCAGTGCTTGGCCCCTAACAATAATAATAATAAGAATACTAACAATAACAATAGTTTTCCTCCTGATGGAGGAATCCTAAAAATATTACTCTCCGGTACATTTTGTGCAGTTTTCTAAGGAAACGAGCTGTAAATTTTACTGATCATCTTGCAGAACCAGCCACAGTTCTTCTGGAGACTTTGTCACATTTTCAAAACATCGTTGCATAGTCTTTTCTCATTTTCATGAAGGATGCCAACAACTCTGGAATTGAATGTGTAGTCACTTATCATGCATGATGTATTCAGTGCTAACAATCTACTGTATGTCTAGTTTTATATTCATTTGAATGAACACAATCGTATCTGTTAAATCACACACCACACACACAGAGCATACGGTAGCATGAGACCAGAGCTGAATACTGAGTCATTGAGTATGCTGAGGCATCAAGGATTAATTCTGAATGATGCTGACTGAAAGAGAATGATATTTACTGTGGGAGAGGCTTGGGCTGTGATGTGCCATTGTGTACTGCTCTTGTTTTCACCCAGGTC
This sequence comes from Ictalurus punctatus, assembly GCF_001660625.3. Taxonomy (NCBI): domain Eukaryota; kingdom Metazoa; phylum Chordata; class Actinopteri; order Siluriformes; family Ictaluridae; genus Ictalurus; species Ictalurus punctatus. Next base: position 23,357,528 of record NC_030421.2, read on the forward strand.
CTTTTCCCACCTGTTCTTCATTCATGTGTATTCTCCATGGACCTGAGCTCATAGCAACATGGCCACTGTTTATCGCTGGAGCAGAGCCGCTGGGTTTAGTCTGTCTCTGAGTTTTTGTCAGTGTGGCTGGGATGCAATACAAAATGAACAATTGATTTTTTAAGTTAGACAGAAAGCTGCAGGTGAAAATGGAACACCAATAATCCTGATGCATATTTAACAATCAAATGAAAACTTTGGTTGGACTGTAGTGTCATAGAGTAATGTGAAGTGGAATTTTAATGCGTCATGTTCGAAAAATTGACAGCGTGCATTTTATCTTATAGTGACAGTTCAGTGTGGCTGATTGTGCAGTTATTAGAGCATTCTGGATGTTTTAATACATAGGCATATTTTCTACACTACTCTTGCATATCAAGCATGATTATTGCACCTGTGTTTCCTTTAAACATTTCATATGAATGAATGTGTGGGTATGTCTTTTATTTTTATTTTTTTTTCCTAAGTAACCTGAGTGTACCATATTCTGCTCCTTTATGACTGGCTACATCTCTCCTTTGAATATTTAAAAGATGATCACATTTCACATTACACTTTAATGAACCTTTCATGAAAGCTGATTAGCATGATTTGGGCTTGACACATTTGCACCGTAGATACACGCACACACACATGCACACAGTCATTTCAGCAACGTTGTAGAGAAGAACCTGTCAGGAATAAGGTCTGTTGTATTTCTTTTTGTTTTAATTATTTTCTCCTGAATTATTCTAATCCACAGTGTGTTTATGTCTGGTGAAACTATAGTGAGCTTAAGAACTGCGAGTTATTATATGGACCTCCTCACTTTTATCTTTAAATACTAGCAAGATGATAGTACGCATTATGTAGTGTGTATTATACAACTTTTCCATAAACTGCTTGTACTTTGAGGAAGTATAACGCACTTACGTTGTAGTCACTTTGAGATTTTCTGGCCTTGTTTTACCTTGGCATTAAACTAATGGTGATGATGAGATTCGTGTTTATGTTTACAGGTTAATGAGTATTAATTTGACCAGAAGTATCCTGTTTATAGATTACTGTTTCAGCAATTTTAATTGTTGTAGAAAAACAGTGTTGTACTAAAGTTGTTTTGGTTTATAGGACATGGTAAGTGTTGCCTGTGGGTTTGTGAAAGTTAATATTGGGGTATCAGATGATCCTGTCAGTGTGCTCACACAGATGCTGTGAGCAACACGACCCTCTTGCAAAAACAATAGTGTGTCGGAGACACTCGGTGACTGAGGCTGCAGTGTTTTAGGTGATAATTTAGTGCCATATATCCAAATATATTATTCAGGCTCAATTGAAAAGCCAACTTTGACTTGTTTAAATATACCTGCTGTAACTTAGCTTTCTGAGGACTGTATTTTTGTCAGTGCAAAATGGGTTTGCAGGTTTAATTTTGGTAGTGTTTTGATCAGAAGGATGATTTTAGACCTCCGTCTGTACTGTACTTTCTGGATTGCCTGTGGAAAACTGGTAAATGTTTGTTTCCAGCTAAAAATTGACCCATTAGAGACATCCGTCATAGGTTAGGCTGCACTTACCATGTCCCTCTCAGGAAATAAATGAGAAGTATGAAATATCTATCTCCCAAAGTGCAACACCCGCCATCACTCACTCTGTCCTCCGGTGTGATTCATAATTCTGCCCGAGTCGCTGAGCGTGCACCATTTACCTTCTCCACTTCAACCTGCATCCTAAGTAAATGCGGCTGTAACGCAAGGTCACGTACCAGCGCACATATACATCATACACATCCAAGAACGTGGTTTCAAAATGTGCTGCATCTTCAGCAGTAGAAAAATTAATCACTGGTTTATATGGAATCTGCAAACACATTTTATGTGTCGTGTAGCATCGGTCACGTTGGTTTGAGTCCGAGGCCTGTCACTTGCTCTCACAGGTTTGATAAGTATTATACTGACTCAAGTCATGTGGAGCTAATTCCTGTGTCCACCTCTTCTACCCAAGGCCCTGTCTCTCTTAACACTTTGTACGCTCTGCTAACCATTACCTTAGTGACTGGACAGGCCTGAGTCTCTAGACACCAGACTCACATTTGTGGTGTAACTTTCATTTGCCATTTAGGAGCATTATTATGGAAGAATATTCTGTCTAACTTGGGATGGAATGAGTATAGATTGGAAGTAGATGCAAGACTCAGATCAAGTGACACTACACTTTAAAGGGAGAGGTAATCTTCCTTAAATCCATTAGTGTTGAAAGGATTGCTGAGCTCTTAATGCGAAGGAAAAGTTCTCTGTGTCCAGTCTGTATCTCCCTCTGGGTTTCTGTTCTTCTCTCTTGGGTGATGCGCTTTGTTTAGCTTCTGTAGTCTGCCATGATTACCTGAGATACTGTTGAGAATTTCACATCGGAAGCGATGAATGGACACACAATTTCATTCTCCTTGTGAGTATATATTTCTTGAAAACAGTCCTTGACAAGTATAACAGTGAAAGCTCCTGTATCTAACGGTTATACAGAGGTTGTAATATCCAGACCAGAATACGAGAGAATCTATGCACTGTGAATAACGATGTGACTGCGATTGGAGTTGTGATGAGATTCTGGGTTTTTGTTGTGTTCAGGAGATCACTGTATGGGCTATACCCTTACAAATCCAGCATGATCAGGCTGGAGGGGCTGGAACACCCCTCTGATGACTGGGATGTTGTGGAGACTATCGGGGAGGGAACGTACGGCAAAGTCTACAAAGTCACCAACAAGAAAGATGGAAGTCAAGCAGCTGTGAAAGTTCTGGATCCTATTCATGTAAGTCATGATTTAGAAGATAAGGAAAGTGTATGACAGTATTTAGGTTTGCTGACAAAATGCCTGTAAACAGTAGCACCACGTTTTTAAATAACATGATTAAAAAACTATGGTTTCAATCACATAGTCTACAAAAATAAATTACTTAATCTAATAATGGAGCCAAATATTTATAAAAGCACAAAAATTATGATACTTTCAGAAAAGTGCCTTGTGCAATTAATTACAATATTCGTGTTTCTAAATGACAATCTCCCTGCTGCTGTGAAAAATGACGCATTTATTTATTTATTTATTTATTTATTTATTTATTTATTTATTTATTATTTTATAAAAGCTCTATTTTTTTAGAGTCTTAAGCCTAACTTCATTCAAGCGTCAGAGAGGACATGAGCCAGGATATACTCCAATTAATGTTTTAACATTGAATTAGTTTTTAATTAGCGTTTATTATGCTCTGTTAACTGCTGTTCAGTGACCGGTATAAGATCAGTTCTGACTCTCAAGGACTTTAAGACCTTTACAGTCACTAGGCAAGTTTAATAAGAAATGGCAAAAGCAAAAAAGAAAAGGTTGCTTTGCTTTTGCTCAGAACTGTATAACTGTATAAATGATTTTATTTGCTTACAGTTCTATTTACTTTTATTCTGTCATCTTCTGCCTATAAGTTTTTTTTGTTTCTCTCTCTCTCTCTCTCTCTCTCTCTCTCTCTCTCTCTCTCTCTCTCTCTCTCTCTCTCTCTCTCTCTCTCTCACTGCCTTCATGGTGTGTGTCATTTAGCAAGTGTGTGTCAGCACTGCAGTAGCTCTGTCTAAACCTTTGTAACCCTGTAGAGCTGTGCACTGGGAATGAAGCCATAGCTGCTACACATTGCTCTCACTGATTACTTTTCTAACCGAGACTGACTTTGCTCTCTTTCTATACATGCAATGATTGCTATATTCAACTTTGTGATTTGTCTTAACCCACCTGGACTTAATAACTAAAGAAAACCTACAAAATTTCTGGGTTCTGGTTTTTAATCAATAATTTAGGCTTTGATAGCAGCAATGTTTTGGTCATCTCTCTTCAGGATGTTGATGAGGAGATTGAGGCAGAGTACAACATCCTGCGCTCCCTTTCGAACCATCCTAATGTGGTAAAGTTTCTCGGCATGTTCTACAAGGCTGACGAGTTCAATGGAGGACAGCTGTGGTTGGTTCTAGAGGTTGGACATGTTTTTTCCCCCTTCTTGAGATCAAATTTGTTCAAATAACCACAAAAAAACATGAAGACTGCAGTTATCAATCATTTGGAAAAGTCGTCCCATCTAGTGTTTTTTGTTTATCCATCTGGAGGAACTTTTGGATTTCCATTTCAGAAACGGATTTGAGTAGTAAAAAAATAAAAGTTAGGACGGTTAATCATCCACTGAACCCTTGAGGATCTTTACATGTATTTGAATAAAAATATTTAGTTCTGCAAACTTTGCTTACATGTTTCTTAAAAGTTTCTTCGAAGACTGTTTAATAAATTATAAAATACCATCTCTGAATTGTGTTGTTTAGAAGAATCGAGTCTTTTAGCTCATGGCCCAGGAGATATAATAGTAATAGATGATTGTAAAACATATCTCCTGAAGTGTGGTGTGTTTGCTGCTTCTCTGCTGCTTATAAATAATGAAGCAGAAATGAATAAGGGAGTCACTGAGCGTTTTATTCTCTCTCAGCTGTGTAATGGGGGTTCAGTAACAGAACTGATAAAGGGTTTGCTGATGAGGGGGAAACGTCTGGAGGAGCCTGTCATCTCTTACATCCTATGCGGCGCTCTGCTGGTAAGACGGAGAAACACACACACACACACACACACACACACACACACACACACACACACACACACACACACACACACACACACACACACACACACTCATGCATTGCTAAGTTAATCCGCTAGCAGCACAAGGCAGGGGTAGGTAAGGTGGCTTGCTCAGCAGTCTGCCATGAGAGTAGAAGGGGGGCGGAGACAGCTGTCGAAACAGCAAAAAGGATCACATGGACAGGAGCAATATAAATTAAGCTACCAACCCCTGTGCAAGTGGCTCACAAAGCCTTCTGGGGTCATTAACTCTTCTTCCTTAACTTGGTGCAGAATAGCCCATTTTAGGTGTGGGTTTTTTTGTTTGTTTGTGTTTTTTAATAAAGTGAAAACTTACTCAGATGATTTTCCTACATTAAACATAATGTCCTTGCTAAATGTGCGTAAAACAATCATTAAGTAATATTATAATTAAAATTTGGATCATCTTTCCTTTAGAAATTAATTTTAAAAAAGTGACTGGAGTCCCTGTCACAAGACCTCTATTTATTATTGAACTCCTCTGGCATCAGGACTCTACATGCATGTGAAAGGGTTCATATAGGGTTCCTTATGTTCCACTGGAACATAACGTTTCCAGTATAACCATAAAGAGTTATACTGACAATAATTTAGATGGATGTAAGATATAATAGTTTCTTCAACATGTAAATACATCTGTATTGCTGACCTGGATCTGTGCACATTCATGTCTAAGTAATGAACAAAACAAAGTGTTTTTCTTAATACTGCAACAACTATTGGACGGTCAGAGCTAAACCCACTTAATTAAGCCATTCATAGTTATTCAGCTCCTCTCCAAATAAACCTCATTGGTATGGTTTAGATAAACATTGACTACGAAATGCACAAAAATAAAGAATAAAATACTTTGTTTTGCATAAACACGTCACACAATATGTGCAATCACAGTTCAGATCAACTATCCATCAATCTTGTCTTAAGCCCTCTTCCAGTTCCTCCCAATTCTTCTTTTCCACATCAGGGACTGCAACATCTGCACAACAACCGAATAATCCATCGAGATGTCAAGGGCAACAACATTCTGCTCACCACAGAAGGAGGAGTCAAGCTGGTGGATTTTGGTAATGGCTGTTTGTGTTTCACTCTGTGCTGGCAGCCTGCGGCGTTGTGTTGCTGTTCATCTAGACATGCTGACAGAAGGCCTATAAGAGGCTGGATACTGTAGGTCTACAGAGTCCCTACAGAGTGTAATGTACATGGGCCTATATTTAGCAGTATAATGATGAGCAATGGCAGACAGGAAATTCTCTACTGTCTAAATACAGTTTTATTGAGAGATTTTTTTTTTTTTTTTTTTTTGCTTTAGTTCAGTTTTGTGATACTTTTGTCATCTTGTGTGTTCTATATGGGCAGTGCCAACCCAGACACAAGCTTAAGCTTTAATTGCTTTGAACAGAACTGTGTGCCTCTGTGTGTGATGGAGAGTAAGTCTGTGTGAGTGCAGAGAGTGATGGGTGAGGGGGAAATGACTTTGGCTTGCCCGAGGCGTGTTTGGGTCTGTGTGTGAGGTGGGAAATGGAGCCCTGCAGGGAGAAAAGCTGCTTCTTTTCATTACAAACAATGATGATGATGATGATAGTGATGATGATGATGATGATGATGATGATTAGTTCACTGGGCCATGGCTTTGTGCCAAGTCAAATTATGCACCCCTGGTTAAAAGATGTTGATCTGTCTGCATCCCTAAGAGGAGTGTAAATCTCAGGCTTTCACATTGTATGATATGATTTCAATTCTGAAGACAATGATCCCAGTGAGTCTGCTACAATACAATTTAGAAGCATCTGATCAGTATGTGACCAACTTTGTTCAGAGTTAGGGGTAGGCCTAGCATTAACTGGTGACTCATGATGATTTTAGTGTCTGTTTGATGACTGACTGTTTTAAGTGTCAGAGTTACGAGCAAATCATCCTTACAAATCAGCCTTTAAAATAAAATAAAAAAAGCATCTTATTAAATTATTTACAGATCAGTTTTCAATTATGAATAGGTTTTTACACACCATTTGTCTGTTCTTTTTTGATGATAATATTCTTTTTTTTTTTTTTTTTTTTTTTTTACTATTTACGTTTGCCTCGATTCATTTCAGTCGTTGCTTTTCAAATCGCCTGATCATTACACCCATAATCAATTGTTTTATAAGTATTTATTAAAGTCCCTGACTGGCTGCTAGATTGGTGTACTTACTTAAGGCTGCTAGATTGGTGTACTTACTCTAAAGGCTGCTAGATTGGTGTACTTACTAAAGGCTGCTAGATTTGGTGTACTTACTTAAGGCTGCTAGATTGGTGTACTTACTTCAGGCTGCTAGATTGGTGTACTTACTCTAAAGGCTGCTAGATTGGGTGTACTTACTCTAAAGGCTGCTAGATTGGTGTACTTACTGATGGCTGCTAGATTGGTGTACTTAAGGCTGCTAGATTGGTGTACTTACTTAAGGCTGCTAGATTGGTGTACTTACTTAAGGCTGCTAGATTGGTGTACTTACTCTAAAGGCTGCTAGATTGGTGTACTTACTCTAAAGGCTGCTAGATTGGTGTACTTAAGGCTGCTAGATTGGTGTACTTACTTAAAGATGCTAGATTTGGTGTACTTACTTAAGGATGCTAGATTGGGTGTACTTACTTAAGGCTGCTAGATTGGTGTACTTACTTAAGGCTGCTAGATTGGTGTACTTACTTAAGGCTGCTAGATTGGTGTACTTACTTAAGGCTGCTAGATTGGTGTACTTACTTAAGGCTGCTAGATTGGGTATATTTACTAAAGGCTGCTCGATTGGGTGTACTCACTATTAAGGCTGCTAGATTGGGTATATTTACTAAAGGCTGCTAGATTGGTGTACTTTAAAGGCTGCTGGATTGTTATACTTACTTTAAAGGCTGCTGGATTGGAGTACTTACTCTAAAGGCTGCCAGATTGGGTGTACTTGCTAAAGGCTGCTAGATTGGTGTACTTCTTACTAAAGCCAGTTTTGTTTGATAGTTTATAGAAATGTTAAATGGTGGTGGGGGATAAATAGAGGTAGAGGGATCATTGAAAGAAATGACACATTCTCCCTGTAGAATATGAGTGAGATTTCCACAATATGATTTCTAAGATGGGTTTGGGACTGTTTGTATTGCAGGTGTGTCAGCTCAACTGTCGAGTGCACAGCTGCACAGAAACACGTCAGTTGGAACACCTTTCTGGATGGCTCCTGAGGTATCTCTTCCCATTGTCTCTTTCTCTCTCTATTTCTGTCCTGTGTTCTTATATACAGTACACATTTCAATTCTATTTTTTGGATGGGGGAATAGTTTTTATTTCATTCTCCCAGCCATTATACACACTGTGCAGACTTATGGGTTAATGAAGTATTGTTTGAAGTAGTACAGTTCAATTTTGACTGAAATATATTGCCCTGTGTCAAAGACTGTGTGCTTGTGCATTCTCAAGAGTGCCTCTGCGTGTGAGCACAGTAGGGGGTCGTGTGAAGGTTAATAGCTGAGAGCCGGTTTGCCCCTTACTTGTACTATTTGGTAGTGAAGCGAGATGATTGGGCTAGAGGGGGTCTAGCCTCCAGGCCAATTAGAATTCAGTCTGCCGAAGCGGCTCTTCTGTTTCACGATTGGTCACAGTGATGTATGAGCTTTTTATAGCCTAGGTAAGAAAATACACCAGTTTAATATGCCAACAGTAATGATGTCCAAAGATTTGATGCAATTCTTCAGAAACAAAACAATAACGATTTTTGGTGAAGTTTAAATTAGACCTCATTGACTTAAATAGATGGACTTTATGCAAATAGAAATTATGCAATATCAGTATACTGTGTGTGGGACTGAAATGTTATTTTTATCTTCTCCACAGGTGATTGCATGTGAGCAGCAGTTTGATTACTCGTATGATGCCCGCTGTGATGTGTGGTCTCTAGGCATCACTGCTATTGAGCTGGCTGAGGGAGATCCACCACTGGCTGAGATGCATCCTGTAAAAGCTCTGTTTAAAATACCAAGGTGAGACAGCAGAGGGCACCATGCACCCACCCGAACACAGAGAGGAGTCTAGAAAAGAGAAGATGAGTTGGGAAAACAGAAAGGGAGGAGGTATAGAGTGATGGGTGGAAAGCTGTGTGGATAGAGAGCCTTGTTCTTATAAAACACCCTGGTGAAGGTAGAGGATCCTGTCCAAGCACTGGTGATTAGGAAATACTCAGCCCTTTTATCTTAAGGAATGTGTTTTTAATAAAGTTGTTAAGATGGTTTAAAAGCAGATTTGATAATTGTTTATTTTTGCTTGTGAAGGATTTTCATTTTCAGTGTGTGAGATTAAATCTCACTTGAATCAAATGAATATATCTTGATATTTTTATGCTTTTTCCCCCCTACCTAATCAGGAAATCTGTCCCGACACCTTGTTCTGTTTAATGATTATTTGAATGCTTTAATGGTGAAAGCGTTTGACCGTTTGTCATCTGTACAATCGCGCCATTATCTCACAGAATGCAGTGTGTCTGCACCCTCTGATTGCAATTTGCATATGTGATTTGCCTCTTCTTTTCTCATTGAGATGAGGCTGACACTCTGGCTTCCGGCACAATGTTATCTGTCCCTAAACAAGCCCACGTGAGAGGAGAGCTCTCAGCTGCTGGTGTGATGCTAACCTTACACGCACCTTTAGTCTGAACAACATCCAAACACGTGCACTGTCTAGCAGATGCCATGATAGCCAATGAAATCAGTGACGTCATGGGCTATCAGCAGATGTCTTGGTAACCTGGTTAGTCTGAATAACACTAAGCTCAATATGATGGACAATAAAGTGCAATGATCATGAATGAAATTACTAAAAATAAAATCTGCTATATGATTTGTTCCAAGTCAGTTTCTTTTTCTAGATGGTAAAAAGTACATTCGTAGCTGTTCATTACCACATTTTTAAACATATTATTGAGTTCTTCATTTCGTTATCATGAATAGTGTTCAGGCCTTCATAATATTGAGTTTATATGCTACCACCCCTGTCTGTCCAGCCCCCTCCTTATCCTCTTTCTCTTTCTTTCTTAATTTTTCTTGAAATGAAAACAGATACATGGATGGGACACACATCAGTGGAATAGGGACCTTTAGCAAGGCCGTGTCTGCATAAAATAGGTGTGTGCGCATGTGCACTGAAGTGTGAAATGATTCTGTTAACATGTCATCTGTCGTAGTCACACACACTCCCTTACTGGGCAGGCCTCGGACATTGATATTACGAGTGGGTGTGTGGAGACTTTAGTCTGTCAGTAGGAGGTGTTTCCCCTCATAATGAAGGACATCTGTGACTATGGTACACTGATTTAAACCAAGGTTATAGACTGACTGAATATAATCTTTAAAATGTCACTATGTATATTTCTAATACATTAGTTACTGACACTATTCATTGACGTGCCACAGTTACATGACCCTATTCATTTTCCCTGTCCTGCTGTAAAATGAGATTCAGAGTCATTTATAGTAATATGACCAGGCCTTCTCTGGATTTTTATAGCATTCAGTTAAATCACACTGTCAGGCTGTTTACTGTCTTTTTATTATTATAGATTCAGTCAAAAGGCATGCACAGTTGTGCATTAATAGATATCATAAGACTTGTGCATTTCTGCACTTTTAAGATGTTGAGCCAGCAGATGCTTTCAGCCATTATATTTTTCTACATGCTTTTAACACACACACACACACACAATATATATATATATATATATATATATATATATATATATATATATATATATATATATATATATATATATATAGATATATAGATAGATAGATAGATAGATAGATAGATAGATAGTGTTTGTCTGTCTATTTAGCTTTATTTATTTATTTTTGTTTAGTCTGTTTGCTTTCATAATTTTATTAAATTCTTACATAGACTGTCAGTCTGGCAGAAATATTAAGCTTTAAAAACATCTGACTGTTTACATCTCCTCACCATAAAGGTGGACATAAACGCTATAAGAGCCATGCTTATGTCAAATGAGAGTAATGGTGTGACTAAGACATAAAGAAAAAAAAAACTTAACAGAATAATTAATTGCAATTCGCAGTAGTCATGATGATATTTAAACAGTATTTGCAGCAGCAGTAGGCATCCTCTATACTATCACCTGCCCAGACATAAAGATGATATTGAGTCCTAGGTTACTTCTGGATTTTCCAGGCTTTGTCTTAGAGTACTCCTTCATGAGAAGTTTTTGTGCTTTCCCTGATTCACCACACCTACCTCATCTCATCAGCTAACCAGACCTTTCATGGGGATAATACCAGGTGTGTTAGAGCAGGTAAAACTCTCAAATGTGCAGGAAAACTTCAGGAACAGAATTTAGATGCACTGCATTAGATAAGATAAATGGAGACAGGATGAAAGTTGTAGAATGCTCAGGTGAATTAGTAATATATTCCATAATAACATTCCTTATTACTGCTACAAATGTAGTCAAAAATCTGACTAATGAAATTATGTTCACTTTAGTCATTTGGAATTTTAACATTAATATAAATATAGTCATTATGATTATACAAAATGTCACAAAAGAATAAAGCTTCATATATTGCTTGCAAGCTGTTTTGTCATTGGACAAAACTTCATAGTTGGATACACTCCTTCTGCACAACAACCTACAATCTATTTTTAGTTTGTATCCCGCTCAAAGCTTTTCTCAGAAATAATCACTAAAGAGCCACCAGGGTTGCTTGGGTGTTCAGAAAAATTGCACAGCGCTTTTTATGTGGCAGATTACTATTGACAAAATGTCTACCGGCTTATGTGTCCTGTACATCTCAGGACGGCGCTGGACTTTCTGTTTGAGTTTTATTTTTGTGTCTGTGTGACTGTCTAACCCATTTTAGTACTTATTTATTTATTTATTTATTTATTTATTTATTTATTTTCAATAATCATTTTATAATAATAGACGATGAGCCTGATTATTTGTAAATAAATAATACATTTGTAAATCTGGAAATACTGTTGTGAATGTGAAGCATGTCCGGTACCTGTATTGCACAAATTATTGTGTAAATGTCTCAGTCTTGATGTATTATATCTAAGGTTTTATGAATGCAAGAGCTTTGAGTTTGCAGACTGGTAAAGTGTGTGTGTGTGTGTGTGTGTGTGTGTGTGTGTGTGTGTGTTGGGGGGGGGGGCGGGGTAGCTGGAAAGCATCTTTATGATTAAGCAGGTGAATTTCCTGTGCATGATGAGCACGGAGCAGTCTGTACATGTTTAGGTCTGGTCATTTATTTAAAAAAAAAAAAAAAACACGCATTTTCAATAAGGATACAAACCTGTAACGCAAAAACTAAATAAGCTTTTGGTGTGAAATTTCTCTGTTTCATTCATATTCCTCGTAAACGTGTAATGGCTTTCATGTTTGTTTCATCCATGTCTGTTAGCGTACTGTCTCAACTGTGTATGTGGGAATATTTGTGTGGTATCTGTGTGGGGTTTTTTTTGTGTGTGTGTGTCTTCAGCTTGTCATCCCGAGTGTAACTAACTGATGTTTTGAGCCCCATTGCTGACGGCATCAGTGTTTGGAACCATGCTCTCTGACATGCATTTAGCAGCTCTGCACCTTGGTTAGAACAAACCGCTCCTGTTTACACGCTGTCTCACAAACAGGCAGCGAGGGGAGAAGCCTTGGCAGAATTTACGCAGCACAATAAGGATGTTGAGCAGTGCCATCAGCCACGCTTCACTTTGTTATGTAGAAGCGGCTCGCCGTGGCAACGCAACATCAAGGCGAGAGCATCGCTGCGGGCTTGCATTATAGTTTGCGTTGAAGGAGTCAGTTATTCTCCTTTGATCTGCTCTTCAGAGAGGACTGTCTGTCTGCATTTCTATCAAAGGACGGGGCGACTTAGAGCAGCCGAGGACGACAGATTACTGGTAGAAAAAAAGGAAAACGGTGCTTAACGGGGGTTTTCGTTTATATTTGCCTGACTACTTTGTTCTCACGGATAGTTTATGATGAAAGAGAGAGAGAGGATGTGTCTTTAAGCAGTGCGTCTTCTCTTAAACCTGTACAGCACCCTGGATCTCGTCAAGACTTCAATCAGTGTTAAAGTAGAACGAGGTTTTGAATAGCACATATATATGGGAAATGTGGTGGTAGAAAAATAAGGGATTTGATCTCTTTCTGTCAATTAAGCATGTTGACATAGTATCCAGAAATGTCAATCTTTCGAGTCCTCGAGGTCTCATTAGTCTCAGATACAGATTAATGATGCGTTGTCGGTTTTTATTTTCCAACATTTCAGCCGTACTGCTTGCTTCGTCCTGGTCCAGAGTTCACTTTTATTTTCATGCTGAAGTGTCATGCTGAAGGACACATTGGCATTGAGTGACTCATTACCCAGTCATCATTGCTGGAGCTTGTACTGTCACTCTTCATGCTTCCAGTCCACATTCCGTTCGAGTTTGTATGCAACACCAGAGTCCAGCAGAGCCTGTACAGTACCTGGCTTGCCCCTGAGTGTTTGTCTGCTGATGGATGGAGCCATGCTCAGGCTGCTGACAGGAGAATTATTTGCTCTCGTAACTTGGCCACACTGTGGCAGATGCTGGGTGACAGACACAGAGAGCCTCGGCTCATTTGTCATCTTCCACTGGAGCGCTTCAGGCCTGGCCCACACCCAAAGTCAGCCTCTAGTACTTAAGCACTTACTGCTCTGCTTCCAACATCATTCTAATTATGTTTCTGTGGCACTGTGCCACATTCCTGATTTAAATCAACATCAACCGGATATGATTCATTAAATCTCTTAGAATTGTAGGAGTTAAACTCCTCTTCCAGATGCATGTGTGGCAGCCTAGGAAAACCCTTCACTTTTTTTTACTATATATAGTTCTGAAAACTACAAACTTGAAATCTAACTCAACTTCTATAAACTTTACCAAGTTATATCTTGTACCCGGTCACAATACTCTGTCATTTTTTGGCCATACAGAGATGTGTAAGACGTCATTAGAAACTATAAAGGTTCTACTTTTATTTGTCTACGCTCACAATAACAATAAAACCTTGTGCTTTTTGTAAAATAAAGAAAATAAACAGGGTGGCGCTTTCAGCTGTCTCTGTCACTGCAAGAATCTTTCTGAAACACGTCCTAAAAATGGACTGAAACTTGGCGAATACTTATCACACAAACATGAAACATATGTCTAAAGAAAGCATGAAATGTATACTTTTAAATACAACAATTACACATTTAAAACAAATATTCTCCTGCAATGTAATCTGTGTGAAACTTATGAGATTCACAGTTTCTCCTAGCTGTTTTTGCTGTATTTTGGATCAGCCTTGGTGAGCAGAAGTGACTTCTTTTAAAAACATTTTTAAAAAATCTTACCGATCTAAAACTTTCACATGGTAGTGTAGGTCTAAAGTTTTTAAGTAAAGAAAATGTAGTGTCCGATTACTTCTTATGACTTAAACTTGATTTTGTGAAATAAGCTGCAAACAATACATTCAATCATTAAGTCTCCTCACATTCATTCTTCTAGTTCCCACAGTCACATTCCTCAGTGATAGGCCCAGGGGAGGGGTCTTTGTCTCCTCAGGATGTGAATCGCATCAATATTCATGATGATTCACGCCTCCTCGCATGCAGTCTTTCTGACACTAAAAGTGTCTTGCGAAAGTTAAATGACTATATTGTTTTGTATGAATGAGTGATCAGGATGGATTTCACATCATTATGTAGCAAAAACTCTAGGCTACAAGATCCAGTTCTCAAAGTCTTGTGAACAAATGTTTAGTATGTTTTACATGCCCTTATTTCACTTACTTAAAATTTTTAGTTTTTTCCAAAACCACTCAAACATTATTTTCTCAAAAATACAAACATGTGCATATGCTGCTTACAAATTATTATAGCCCTGTTTGTGCTGAATACAGTGTAATAAGACTTTAGCTGTTAATGGCTGTGGCTCAGGTGGTAGAGCGGGTTGTCCACTAATCGAAGGGTTGGCTGTTCGATTCCCGGCACACATGACTCCACATGCCGAAGTGTCCTTGGGCAAGACACCGAACCCCAAGTTGCTCCCGAAGGCGAGTTAGCGCCTTGCATGGCAACTCTGCTACCATTGGTGTGTGAGTGAATTGGTGAATGAGAACCAGTGTAAAGTGCTATATAAGTGTGCCATTTACCATTTAATGTTTATAAGCAGCTGAAAAAAACCAACCACAAATGTCAAGGCTTGTGAAAACTTCTCCAGGGCCCAAAAAAACCCCTCAGGCCCCAGAGGGTTAAGGTCCTTCAGAAATGAAAATTTCCATCCCGGCTGAGGTGCAGGTGCATTGTGGATATTATGATTGCAATCTGAATAGATTAGCCTTCTGTCCATTTCATGGACTGTATCGAAGCCTGACATTCTCTGTGTGTATAAATCTCATTTAGCTAGCAACATTTTAAGCATTTAGACAGACTGACTCTTTTTACGACTGTGTTTGGTAACCTGGCTCCTTACTCAATCTGATCTTTACAGAAGAAAAAAGAAGGCCTAGACAAGATTAAAAATGAAAAACAGTTTCATATTGTTTTAGTGAACAATATTTATGGTTGTATATTGTTCAATACAGCATATCACAGAGTGTTAAATATCTTGTACTGTAGCAGTTTGACCACGCTTACAAATTTGAATTTATTAATGACCACCACATCATGCTTTAAATCATTTATAGTTAGAAATATTGCAGCATGTCCACAAGACAGTTTAGTTCCTGTTATTACCTGTTATACCATCTATGAATTCACTGACTCGCTCACATTCTCAATCAATCAATCAATCAATCAATCAATCAATAACCGGAAAGAACAAAGTCTTGAAGACTTGTTATGGCATAAAATGTAATGACTCTTACAAAGAGCTGACACTGGACTCCTTCCATAAATGTTGAATAAATGTCTCCTTAAAGAAACCATCACCATATCAACAATTAGATATGTTTCTTAAAACTGTCTATTGGTCATTTTACATTATGTGGAGCATCGGCCATTCATCTGCCCCTATGAATGAACAACTAACAAGATGAGTGGATTAATATATGTAAACCATAGAGCTGGACCTGCTGTCAGAGTTTTAATTATAGAAAACTAAACACCCACTGACCAGTCAGAATTGATGGTGAACATTTTCTATCTATCTATCTATCTATCTATCTATCTATCTATCTATCTATCTATCTATCTATCTATCTATCTATCTAATGTATGTGTGTGCATATAGATAGATAGATAGATAGATAGATATAGTCATAGTATGATTCTTTGAAGCCTGCTAAAGATATAGTAGAATGTCATATTGTACAGTACTGTAAAAATGAGGCCATGCTAAAGCATGATGAAATGTAATTTCTTTTTGGGAATTCTTAATCAGTATGTCACCTAGGGGCTATATTTTGTCTAGACTGTAGCCTCATGGCACCTTCACTGAATAATTTCTTAGTCTTTTCCTGTTCCATTTAAATTTACATAACTTTTTGAGTTATACTTGTATAGAAAGAAAATTTGGTAATATGGCTGCACTGTTATTTATCTCTCTCTCTCTCTCTCTCTCTCTCTCTCTCTCTCTCTCTCTCTCTCTCTCTCTCTCTGTCTCTCTCTCTGTGTGTGTGTGTGTGTGTGTGTGTGTGTGTGTGTGTGTGTGTGTGTGTGTGTTTGTTTGCTTGTTGCATACAGAAATCCATCCCCTACACTTCGCCATCCGGATCAGTGGTGCAGAAGTTTCAGTCACTTCATTGCTCAGTGAGTACTCTATGTGACCTCTCCGATATACCTATACTCCCTTCATTGCAGCTCTTCTGAGTGCTTGAGAGGTTTTAGAGAACTATAGACTAAGTTAGAAGGAGTTCGATTTTTTAAATATTGTTTGGGAGCCTTGCTTTCAGAAGACAAAATTCTCTTTCTTTGGTGGCTATTGTTCTTTTTTTTTTCTTTTTCTTATTTTTCGGTGAAGGTTTTCCTCAATAAATAAGCCAAATGCAAATTTACAATTGAACCCAAGTTATCAGAAAGATAGAAGTGTACTGCTTTATGAAGATAATATAATTATTCATGGTACACTTATATAGAGCTTCAGTGTTCATCCAACATTTAAATACAGGATGTATTGCCTCATTTCTAATTTATTTCGGATAAAATCATCTGCCAAATGACTAAATGCAAATGTCAAATGAATCCATTCATGAGTTGGCAGCAAGGCGGGATTATAGTATTTTCTCCATTATTAGTATCCCTGGTGTGTAAAGCTGTGTTATAAATGTAAACCATTTTCATGGTAGAACGATTTTACAGTTTTCACCATATATCATGGCAAGAAGAGTTATGAATATTACTGTATGTCTAAAACATTCAGGGACGGCCTGCATCCACAGTGGTCTTGCCAAATATACCAGTTAATTCTAGTCAGAGTTTGCACATAAAGAGAAATGGTGAGTAGAGTAGGAAGACTAATAAGTGTTCTCTTATATTTTGCAAGTAATTCTTATTGTGTGTGTGTGTTTGTGTGTGTGTGTTTGTGTGTGTGTGTGTGTGTGTGGGGGGTGACGGGGAGTATATGTGTGGTTTCACAGAGAAATTAAAAAAACTGAACTCATTATTAGAGTGCAGCATTAACATTATTAGAGTGGAAGTCTTTTATTTAAAAAAAAAAAAAAAAAAAAAAGGGCTTGTGTGCACAGCAGGAGAACAAAATTGACTCATTAATTTGTATTTTCTTTTTTTCTGGGCAGTCTCGCATTTCACTGATTTAACAGGTTTATGAACCTTAAGAGTCATGCAGGAGAATCAGCAAAACATTGTCTTTTGTATTCATACACATTGGTTTTGAAAGGTTCTCCAGGTTCTCCTATTATTATTATTTTTTTCAATTCCAAGGAAATCAACAACAACAAAAAATGCTCAGAGAGTTATGTGCACAGTTATCTATAGAAGGTAAAAAATTTTGCAGTCGCTTGAGAAACAAGACATTGTCTGTTGTGGTCTTTTGTCAAATGCAATTCTTCTTCTAAAGAGGCTTTTTATAAATAACACCTTCAATCTCTAAACCCATGAATTACAGAAAAATGGGGATCAGTCAATGTGTGTGCACAGAGCTTTAGTTAGAGGAAAGCAGACAATGTTATCAGGTGGTGCAGGCTGTTTATTGGACACCTCCCTCTTCTAATTGTAGGAGTGTGTTGTTCCTGGCTAATAAATGCATCAGCAGTGTCGGTAATTGTGCCGTGGAACAGCTTCGTCTTTCGTATCAGCACGGCCCTGCTGGTAAAGCCACAGCGCTAATGGTGGAGCTGTAATGTTCTAATGGCACATTCAGAAATAGTGGAAGTGACAGGCAATCAGGCTGAATTTCAGTGTCAATTAAAATAGTGTGATTTAGATGCCTGTGATTTGTCTTACTTCAGTCCTTCTAGTATTGATATTGTGCTACTGTAGGGCAATGTTGGGATCCAGTAGACATGCCAAATATGCTGGCTTCACCAAGGTAGTATTGCTTAGAATATATTTCGCTGCATATTTATATACATATTAGAGTCAAAAAATTACTCCTCTACTGTATTTATGTCCTTTAAATCCATGCTTCTCTAGGTGGGGTCCTAGCCATGGGGTGCACACTGAACTTTTTTTAAATTCATTTTTTTTGATGGCCGAAATAATGGACCACCATTATCAATGTTATTGTATTTATTTTTGAGTTCCTGTATTTATATCAATAACCACATGGACACTTTTTCCATAAAACTGCATTCTTTCAGTGGAAAGAATTTTAAGAGAAACTGGCATTTGTACTGAGGGGATATGAAGGTTTTTTTGTTTTGTTTTGTTTTTTTGGTGTGTGTGTTATATACAGTTAAAGGCATCCCAGGCTGCACAACTTTGAGAACTCCTCCTCCATATGATGAACATTTTCATGATTTGTAAGGATGTAACAACATAGATGTTCAAACAGCATATGCACTGTACCATTAGTGTGAGAAATGATTGTATATTGTACATAGGGAGAGCAGCACATTTGTCCAGGAGCTTATCTGGTGCTGTGCTCCCCCCCACCACTGTTTCTGCAAAAGATATAGGGAGTGTGTGTCTTAAGTTGTTCTATGAACCACTAACCTGCTCCATTCTTGATCTGACTCGGGCCACAGCAGGATGCACAGGTGACTTAGTACATCTTGTAAAATGTTCATATTTTATTCAAGCTTCTGCAAACATGACAAGGACTGTTTCATATCACATTCTCTGATTAATCTCAACATTCAGTTATTTTCTTTTCTTTTCACTAGACTGTTATTTCTCTTTGTCTTCCAGGTGTTTGATAAAAGATTTCGAGGCACGTCCTTCAGTCACCCATCTGCTGGAACACCCGTTTATTAAGCCGGCTCATGGCAAAGATGCTGCGCTCAGGAAACAGCTCTCAGCTCTCGTACAGGACCAACAGAACGCTGGCTCCAAGATCAAGACCAGGACCAGGACCAAGTATGTGTTTTCTTCCCCATATATCACCCAAAGGTTAGACAGTATGCCTTGAAATACCACTTGCATGTCCTTCTTTTAGATCCTTTATGAGAAATGAACAGATTATTAAATGCTTTCATTCTAACTATTAAGTTGATATCAAAATCAAATGACTTTCTTCAGAATGTCACATTAGATGAATGTATGGCTTTTAATTGTAAATGGGTCGTTTTTCCACTTTAGTAACTGTTGTCTTTTTCATTTGACACTTCTTCACTATGTGTCTTCTTCGTGTCTGATCTTAATATTGAACGTTGAGTGTACTTCAGATGGTGTTGTATTTTTTATAGCCAATAGGGGGCAGAATGCTATATGATTCAGAGGCACTGCTTGTCAATATTAAACCGGTCCAGTGTGTTTGAGTGAAGAGAATGTAAATATATGGTCTAGATGTGAGGATGCTTGTTTGCTTTAATCAGACTCACTGGTAGCACTAATTGTATTTTACAGCAGGGTAGTTTATAACTTTACCCTCTGTTTCCATTAGACACTCACCGGAGAGTTAATTAGTGGTGAGCTTAATATCAACAACTATAGCGAGTACTACTTTGAAGAGTGCATTAGACACAGTATTTGTGGGTTGTGTGTGATCAAGGATAGTTATGTTATGTTATTCGTTTATTTTAGGAAGCTGATATACTGCATGTTATCTTCATTTAATCACTGAAGAAATATAAATATATGGACCATAACAAGCTCTCATTTTGTCAAGTTCTGTAGTCTTGTTTTCTTATGTTTTTACAAGGAGCTTTTACTTCAGTTTGAAAGAGGCAGGTTAAGACTGACCTGAAGACCCAGTAAACATGCCTATTATTTCCTTGCAGGACATTTTTGCTTTTATCCTTCCAGAGAGTGTGAGACGGACAGATAGAATGACAACCAGAGAAAGACCTAATAAGATTATAGGCTTGTAAAAGAAAAGCCTTTGCTCTCCCAGTATAGATACTGAAGTCAGAGAACAGTTTAGGGAGGTAAAAAAAAAAAAAAAAGTTGATGAGAACATGCACACACTGTCACGTGCTGGGGTTGTAGTCAGAGGTCACGGGGCAATGTGCAGTAGATGACGTTGCTTTTGAACAGTGAGACAGGGTATTGTCACCGGCGAATGAGATTTACACAGGACAGCAGATATATACTTGCTCTTTTGATTCCTCTTACAGCAAAATAAATATTCTTTGCACTTATAGCAAAAATAAATATACTTTAAGTATGTGTGTCTGTGTAGACTGTACATCACTTTCGAAATAATTGTTTAAAGGAGTGGTTTGAAATGTTTAGAGCTGTCTTGTCCCTGTGAGGTGAATCACAAATGTAATTAAGACGTTGATGGACGATTCCCCTAAATAACCCCCTACACCGTTTCACCCCTTTTAAACAAAAAGCTGATATATATACATTTTTTTGTGACTATTATACTCTTTACCTGGCTGCGACCACAATAAATGCAATAAAAGTTAATCCACTATATTCTATGTCATGGTGTGTTATGTTTACATTTACAGCGTTTTTTATTATAATGTTATTCTTTTGGCACTACATGTTATATCTGACACATCCACACTAGAACTGTGTGCTGGTCAGTGCTACACTGTCACTTACTCTACCCATTGTCCTGTTTTAGTAGTTATGTGCTATCTTGTGGTGTTTGCAAGTGCACTTTTATTTAGAAATGTGTAGATCTTATTTAGTTCTGTGTCGTCTCATGTGGATAGTGTGTTGTTTTATGTAGCACCATGGTCCTGGAGGAACGTTGTTTTGTTTCACTGTGTACTGTACCAGCTGTATATGGTAGAAATATACAGCTGACTTAAACCCACTTGACTTGACTTGAAACAACTTCTGAGTTGCCTTTTATAGAAAAGGTGCAGAACTGAGCAGCTCTGATCCAGCTTGGGTGGAACTTATTTCAGGGCCAGAAATATGAAAACAGATGCCTTTATAGGAAAACAAGTTGCCCATATTAACTGCACAGCAATATTGCAGATCCTATTTTTCTTTAGGTGTCTAATGAAATTATATAAAATAATAGGTCACGATATAGTTTTAAACATTATAAACTGCACCTTTAAATTGTTTAATGATGATGTCTGTAAATTTCAGGAAATGCACAAGTTCCATCTTGGACTGTTGTTCTTAGACATAAGACATCATTCATTAGACATGTAAAAGAATAGGTGGTATTGTTCACAGTGAGAAAAATGTTGGGAAAATATCTTCAATATAGTCCAAATTATTTACTATTTCCTTTTATGACATTACTCTGAACCATGTATAAGAGTATTTGAACTATTTCTAGACTTTTTTCTTATTCTATTAGCAGATATTTTTACTTATTTCTATAAATAAATAGTTGTCAATAGAACAAGAAATTTGTAAAACTTGAAATTACTATAAAAAAAAAAAACCTTCTAGAGGTAAGGATTAATGAACTTATACTTGGTTTATTGCAATCTTGTAATATGTAATACTAGATAGATTTGGCCATATTCAAGATATTTTCACTTTAGATGGGCTTGTATTTTGCAGTGCACTATTTAGATCATGCAGTGCAACACACACACACACACATTTTCCATTGCGAAGCATTTCTCTGTCTCTGTCCTTCTCTCTTTGTTTCCTCTGATCACAGTGAAGCATATCCTCACACTATACTAGCTGAAGGCCGTAGGGCTTTGTTCTGTTTTTGCAAATGGGACCAGCTGGTCCTCAGCTAATTTCCTGTTTCATACCAGGGTAAACTCTGTAACAACTACAAAACCCATGTGGACTTGACCACTCTACTCAATATGACATTGATTTTATGTATGCATTGATTGCATTTTGGAACTATAATTGAGTTATAATCCTATCTTTATAGACATGAACGGATCAATACACGCAAAACACTGCTGATTGAGAGTTTTCCAGATGATGACCTGGTGAACCTGGAGGCTTTAGATGAGGTTTGATTTACCTTATACTTAATGTGCTGAACAATCATTTACTGTTGAGTCCTCTTGAAGGAATTGCAGGGGGGATGCTGGTGACTTGGAAAATAGCAACAACAAAAAAGGTTTAAAGTGTGTATCAGATCTGCTAATCTTGACATAACTTTGTTTATGAGCACTACCAGAATACACTGGAACATACAGGGGCATCTTTAAAAAAAAAAAAAAAAAAAAATTAGAATATCATGGAAAAGTTAATTTTTTCTGAAATTTAATTCAAAAAGTGGAACTTTCATATATTCTAGATTCATTGCACATTAAGTAAAATATTTCAAGGCTTTTTTTGTTTTAAACTTAATGATTATGGCTTACAGCTCATGGAAATCAACAATCCAGTATCTCAAAATATTAGAAAAAAAGGCTTGAAAAATTTCACTTCATGTGTAATGAATCTATGAAAGTTCCACTTTTTAAATTAAATTATTGGGGGGGGGGGTGTTTTCCACGATATTCTTATTATATTATGATATATCTATGATTGAGATTTATATTTTTTGAGATGCACATGTATTCCAAAATACGACAAAAGAGCTGTTGATTTGAATAATAAAAATGGCAGATGAGCCTATCAACCTTCTGAGCTCATGGATATTAACAGACCTCTCTGGAAGCCCCGCCCCCTTCCCCCCATTTCACATTAGTAATGTTTTGGTCTGTGATCAAGGTGTGTGAAGTACCCTCACTTTTCGTGTGGGTAAATGGAGAATGTTTAGAGTGTTTTAAAAAATTTTAACACATTTTGTCCATGGCTGAAAATTTTGACTGGGGTGGGGGAAGAACAATGGAGTGTTTAATTTAAAACTTTACAAATAATGTTAATGATAATTGCACAGTGATTTAATACACACGGTCTGTTTGCATGTTCTTCAAGAACTGGGATGTGGGCCTCATGGGGGAAAAGTTTGAATACGTCTGCTGTAATGCATTTCATGTCACTTATAATATGATGTTCTTGATTTGCTTTACACAGGAAACTATAATCACACATCTCCAGAGGCGCTATGAAGAACTGCAGATATACACCTATGTTGGAGACATCCTCATTGCTGTGAACCCATTCCAGGCTCTGAAAATCTATTCACCACAGGTTCTGGCACAGCACGCTAAACACAGAGATTAAACTCAGATGAAAATCAGTCTTTCAGCTAGTTTAAATATCCTCTAGTATTGGCTGTAGTAAGGTGTATAGAGCCTAATGGAGTTTAGGATATATATATATATATATATATATATATATATATATAAAGTACCCTCCACTAATATTGGCACCCTTGGTAAATATGAGCAAAGGAGGCTGTGGAAAAACTGTCTTTATTGTTTAATGTTTTGGTCTTTTGTTCAGAAAATTCACAAAAATACTCTGCTTTCATGAATATCAAGCAATTGCAAACAAAACACAAGTTTATATAAAAAAAAACTCTTTGTTAAATATGTGTGTGCAACAATTATTGGCACCCTTTTGGTCAGTACTTTGTGTTGCCTCCTTTTGCCAAGATAACAGCTCTTCTCCTATAATGCCTGATGCGGTTGGAGGATACAGGGCAAGGGATCTGAGAACATTCCTCCATACAGAATCTCTCCAGATCCTTCAAATTTTTAGTTCCATGCAGGTGGATTCACATGTGGGGTGGACTCTTCAGTTCACCCCACAGGTTTTTTATGGTTTCAACTCAGGGAACTGGGATGGCCATGGCAGGACCTTGATTTTGTGGTCAGTAAACCATTTTTCTGTTGATTTATTTTTATTTTTTGGTCAATCCAACCATCCTTTTCACATGTCCAATTCCAGGTTGATTCATAACATTTCCAATTGACTGGAACTTCTTAATTATTGCCCTGATGGTGGAAATTGGCATTTTCATTACTTCTGCTATTTTCTTATAGCCACTTCCCATATTATGAAGCTCAACAACCTTTTTCCACACATCACAGCTATATTCCTTGGTCTTACCCATTGTTATGAATGACTAAGGGAATTTGACCTATGTGTTACCTCATATTTATACCCCTGTGAAACAGGCAGTCATGGTTGAACAAATTCCAGTTCCTAGTCACCCAAGTGTACTAAAAAATGTAAAATGTCAATGGGAAAATACTTCAAATATATTTTTCTCGTATTCATATACATTTATTCATATAGTTCATAGGGATGCCAATAACTGTTGCACACCTATATTTATCAAAGTTTTTTCTGTTTGATAAACCTGTTGTGTTTGCAGTTGTTTGATATCCATGATTGCAGAGTATTTTCGTGAATTTTGAACATTGAAGCTCAAAAGGTTAAACAAAAGTCAATTTTTAACAGCCTTTGCTCATATTTACCAAATGTGCCAATGTTAGTGGAGGACACTGTGTATATGTATATACTTCATTTGGTTAACATACTGCACATGAGACAACTTTCAACTGGTCAGTACTTACTGATGTGAAAGGTTTCATCTTTTCCTTGTTCTGTGCAGTTCTCTAAGCTGTATCATGGAGCAAAGCGCTCAGATAATCCTCCCCATATATTTGCCACTGCTGATGCAGCTTACCAAGGGATGGTGACATTCTGCAAAGACCAGGTATCCACCAGTAGGGTTTCATACCTGTCTACAACCAACTCCAGAATTATAGGCCCCTTTTATGAACAGAGAACAGAAGTTATCTAAATTTAATATGTAAGTTGTTTCTGAAACAGTCAGTTATCTTATAAGACAGTGCTTCAATATCTATGGAGATAGCTGTAATAAATATAATTGAGACTGGCTTTGAAGGCATCATGTTGCCAGGTTACTGAAATATGCTAATGGTCACTAACCATAAAGCCAATGAGGTGTGACGGAATAAAGGATATACACAATCAATTATATAGACAACAGAGCATATATTCTTTCAGCCATTTTTTGCTAGAACTAAAATATAGTAATGAGTATTCAGAAATAACTACTTTGTCCACAGACCTCTTTCTCCCACAGATTTTCTTCAGGGAATATTTTACAACCTGTCTGACATACAGGATTATGGGATATGTAGGACAGCAAAAGATACACGTAGAGTCCTGGTCAGAATTATTTCCACCCCTGAATTGTAAGTACAAAATTTAGAGTATCTTCAGAAATGAATGCAAATGAACCAATTTTCTATAATCAGAAAATTTTAATAACATGTCCAAAGTTATTGAAAAAAAAACAACAAAATGCTTTCATATAGTGAAATTAAAAATACAGACAAACATTGTGTGTGCTGGACACAATTATTGGCACCCTTTTTATAGATTTAAATTGGTTCCTCAAACAAAAGAAAAAACGAATCGGACTCATCTGTGCTTAATTATCGGTGTTCACATGGCCTGATTTAACCAATGAATGATGATTTTACTACATAAAAAGGGGATTGTTTCCAGTTTCTTTTTCCACAATGGCGAAGACAAGAGAGCTGTCTGAGAGCATCAGAAATGCCGTTATCCAAAAACATAACAGTTCCAAAGGCCACAAGGCAATCACTAAAGTCCTTGAAATTCCTGTTTCAACAGATCGTAAGAGATTTCAGTCTCAAAACTGTTAAAACGTTTCCAGGATGAGGAGCGAAGAATAAACTCGATGAGAAAAGTCTGCGAAGGTTGGTGCGAACGGTGGATAAAACACCACGCAAGACATCTAAAGAGCTTCAGGCTGACCTGGAGCAATCTGGAGTGGTGGTTTCAGCCTGTACCATATGCCACACACTGAACCAAGTAGGGCTCCATGGGCAAAGGTCAAGGAGGAAACCACTATTGAAATAAAGGCCCAAAAAGGCAAGCGTAATGTTTGCAAAATCTATCATAGATAAGCCACAGTCTTTCTGGGATAATGGTCTATGGACAGATGAAACCAAAGTAGAGCTCTTTGGGAATGCAGTGCATCAGTTTGTTTACAGGCATCGAAATGAAGCCCATAAGGAAAAGAACACCTCACCTACAGTAAAACATGATGGTGGTTCTATCATGCTGTGCAGCTGCTTTGCTGCCTCTGGTACTGGAGGCAGTGATTGTATCAAACGAATGATGAAATTGGAAGATTACCAAGAAATTTTAGAGCAAAATGTGTTACCTAGTGCTAGAAAACTAGATTTGGGGCGAAGGTCTTTGGTCTTTCAGCAGGACAATGACCCTTACAGCACAAAAGAATGACATCTTACAGCACAAAAGAATGGCTGAAAAGGAAACGATGGAGTGTTTTAAATTGGCCAGCAATGAGTCCTGACCCAAATCCCATTGAAACCCTTTGGAGAGAGCTGAAATCTGCCATTGTGAAAAGGACTCCTGCAAACTTAAGAGCTTGAATGCATAGCAGTGGAAGAGTGGAAGAAAATACCAGCAGACAGGTGCAAGAAACGTCTAGATGGCTACTAGAAACATTGAGCCTGTCATTGTTGCCAAAGGTTCTGCAACCAAATATTAGTAAAGTGTGCCAACAATTGGGTCCAGCATACATTTTTTTATCTGTATTTTTAATTTCACTTGTTATTGGATATGTTATTAAAATATTCTGATTTATACAAAAGTGGTTCATTTTGCATTTATTTCTGAATATATTCTAAATTCTGTACTTACAATTCAGGGGTGCCAATAATTCTGACCAGGCTGTATGCAGCATTCAAAAATTTCTCAGATGAAGGTGCCTCTGAAAACAGCATTCTATGATTTGGATATGACCCAATGCCTTCCTGTCTCTGAATACAACATCACAGGCAGCTTTTTTTTAATGTTTTGGAAACACCCTTAGTCAAACCCTTCCTTTGAATGAACAATAGCCCTAAGCCCTACAAGGCCTGTAATGTTGAACACAGATGTAAAAGGCTTTTTAATGAACAGCATTTCAAGACCCTTTATGTTCGTAATTTTGTTCATGTGGATTGTCTTCAATTCAAATGACAGATTTGAATATAATTAAAATCTGGAGTCTGAAATGGCCATTGAAAACATCTTCATATCTTTTGTGTCCAACATCTATGTTAATGCTATGTGTGATTGGAGTCATTATCCTACCGAAAAATCTATTTACAAAGAAATGTTTACCTCCTGGTAACCAGGTTTTGGTCATTAAATTAAATGCCATTGGTTATTAAATTACATTAAATAAAAATTGCAATTATTTTCAATTTTATTGTATGTAGCCATTTTGTCTGTTCTCTTGAGAGATGCCAATAATTCTGGAGCTGACAAAGTACAAGATCTGTCAGTGTCTTGATGTTTTAGATGTACATTGACAAATCTTTAGTTAATTGAACGAGTTTGATTTGGAGTTTACTGAGACAGGACGATGTGTCATTTTTTTTTTCTCTCAGTGTATAATCATCAGTGGAGAAAGTGGAGCAGGCAAAACCGAGAGCGCTCACCTCATCGTCCAGCATCTCACTTTTCTGGGAAAGGTATGACACACTGGTGTTCTTTGTATAAACGGACACTATTTTAAATGAGAGAGATACTGAATGTTTCACAGAGGTACTGATTCCAGGTTTCATTGATTTTGCTGTTTTACAGTATGTATTACACATTTTACAGTATTTTAAGAATGTATATCCAGTACATTACCCAGAAATCCTCCTCCATAATGATGCGAGTGTTAAAATCGTCAAATAGTCACTCTCTACCGATGCATTGTTCCCTCTGTAGGCTAATAACCGTACACTTCGGGAAAAGATCCTGCAGGTGAATCCTCTGGTGGAGGCATTTGGTAACGCATGCACGGCTATTAATGACAATTCCAGTCGCTTTGGGAAGTACCTGGAGATGAAGTTTACACCCACTGGCGCCGTCATGGGCGCGAAGATCTCTGAGTACCTGCTGGAAAAATCACGAGTCATCAAACAGGCCACGTGAGTGTCATTCTAACCAATCTTGCTATAGCAAAGAGCTAGTTCTTTCTCTAATGCTAGCATAGATATGGTTTACTATTTCCCTACTAGTACTCAATACTCACATTTTTTTTGGCAGAGGGGAAAAAAACTTCCACATATTTTATTACATATATGCCGGCCTTTATCACCAAGACAGTCTGAAGGAATACAGATTACCAGAGAAAACAGCTCCCAGGTTTGAGACTGATCGAACATATATTGTTTACACAACATTTTATGTGCATAAAAGCACAGATGATGTTGAGTGTATGAACTTCTTTTTTTTTTTTTTTCAGATACATTGACAGTGCAAATGGTAAAGTGATGCAGGACATTGTGTCCAGCCAACTATATAAGGACCAGTTTGATGCCATTCAAGACTGCTTCCGCATTATAGGGTTTTCAGAAGAGGTGTGATATGCTGATTTGTTAACTCATAGTAAAACCACTTAAATATGTTCCGGAGAATGAACTGTTACAAGTTCTTTTATTTATCTCCACTTGAGCATCTGATGTGATCGCTCGGTCTCCATTATCACTTTTATATGCTGACGATACCCAAATCTATATACACTCAAAATCTGGGGAAAACCTTGATGTTTATTTACTTAAAAACATGGATGAGTAATAATTTTCTTCTCCTGAATAGCGTTAAAGCCGAAGTTATGCTTATAGGTTCTCGTCATCAAATTCTCAAAGCTGGTCCACTGTCCCTGTTTGTTGATGGCTTTGTTTTGGGGACTCAAAGTAAAATGAGGAACCTTGGAGTCAGTTTGATACCAGTCTTACATTTGATTCTTTTCTACATAGCACTGTTAAAGCATCCTTTTTTCACCTCAGAAATATAGAAAAACTGCACCCAATGCTGCATTTCTCTTTAGCTGAAAAACTGATTAACTCATTCGTTGTCTCTCGGATAGATTACTGTAACGCCCTTTCAGCCGGAGTTTCGAAATCCACACTTAATAAGCTCCAATATGTTCAAAACTCTGCTGCGTTGTTAATCCCTTACACCCTAAATCGCAGACTGTGCTCCTCACAGTCTAATTTGTTGACTCTTCCACAAACTCGCTTAAAATCTATAGGTGTTGGGGCTTTTTCTGTCTATGCTCCTTCCCTTCAGAAATCTCTACCTCTCAAACTTAAGGAAGCTCAGACCTATGACATTTTTAAAACTCAACTCAATACCTACTTTTTTAAACTAGCATTTGCTTGCTGGTGTTTACTATTATTTTTAAAAATTGGCTATGTACTGTTTATTTTGTGTACAGCACTTTGAGAAGCTGCTTTTAAAGGTGCTCTATAAAATAAAAATATAAAAAGTTGATTATTATTATTATTATTATTATTATTATCATTATTATTATTATTACAAGGCCTGGGCCTTCATTTATCAACAGTGCATATGCACACACTGGAGTGTAAATTGTCCATCTGAACTTTTCTGTGCAAAGTGTGAGATTTATCTAATCTTGCTTAGATGTTCGCATATATTTACTCTCAGCTTTGACCATGCATGCATAAGCATCTAAATGTTTATGGGGGGGAATCCACAAGTGCAATGTATTCACACTTCTCATAGGAGCTACAAACAAGTTTGTGGTTGAGTTTTGATATGTTAATGAATTCAGCATTATTTACAGTATGTCTCTTTGTTGGAGTAGATTGTGCCTTATAGCTGATCGGCAGATCTCGGTTAATGAAAACTGTATTCAAGCATTTGTGCTATCAGCTGGGGCCTAAGTTGAAGTTCTGATTTTTTTGGCTCTTTGTTATTTTCAGAGAGAATTTGGGGATATTTTATATTTCTCAGCTAGGATTGTACCAGCAAGGCTATATGCCATAATTTCTCTTGTCTATTCCAATGCACAACAGGTACATTTACATTTATTTTATTTAGCAGACGCTTTTATCCAAAGCGACTTACAAATGAGAAAATACAAGCAAAGTGATATATCAAGCAGAGAACAATACATGATCGGTTAATTGAGCTCCAGAAGAAGCAAAGTGTGCAGAGTACAGGTGTACGTGCCAGAGTAAATTTTTTTAAATTTTATTTCATTTTTAATTTTTTTTTTTTTTATGGGTTGGTTAGGTGTTCACAGAAGAGGTGGGTCTTTAGCTGTTTTTTGAAGATGGTGAGATTCTGTGGTCCAGGTTGAGGTTGGAAGTTCATTCCACCACTGAGGAACAGTTAGTTTAAATGTTCTTGAAAGGGACCTTGAGCCACGCTGAGTAGGCACTACTAAGCGTCGGTCGTTGATTGATCGCAAATTGCGTGAGGGAACGTAGGCCTCAAGGAGAGAGTTGAGGTAGGAGGGTGCTGATCCAGACAAGGTCTTGTAGGTGAGCATCAAGGCCTTGAATTTGATACGGGCGGCTACGGGAAGCCAGTGGAGGGAGATAAAGAGGGGTGTGACATGGGTTCTCCTGGGCTAGTTGAAAACGAGACGTGCTGCTGCATTCTGAATCATCTGAAGGGGTTTGATGGAGCTGACTGGGAGGCCTGAGAGTAGTGAGTTGCAGTAGTCCAGTTTTGAGATAACAAGAGCCTGGACTAGTATCTGTGTAGCCTGTTCGGTGAGGTAGGGTCTGATTTTCTTGATGTTGTACAGGATGAACCTACAGGACTGTGCAGTTGTTGAGATGTGGTCTGTAAAGGTCAAGCTGTCATCAAGAAACACCCCAAGTTTCCTGGCCATCCTGGTTGGCTTGAGTGTGGTTGGGCCGAGCTGTACAGTGAGGTTGTGGTTGATTGAGGGACGGGCTGGGATGATGAGAAGCTCAGACTTTGCCAGGTTGAGCTTAAGGTGGTGTTCCCTCATCCAGACCGAGATGTCCCACATCAGCACAGCAATGATATGAGAAGCCATGAGACTCAATCACCTGCCCTAGAGATGTAGTGTAGATTGAAAAGAGCAGTGGACCCAGATCTGACCCCTGTGGAATGCCAATTATGAGTAGCTGAGTTTCAGAAATATACATGTGAAATGTGAAGAACTTTCACACAATAGCTGGATTTTCTAGCATCAAAAACTAAACGGTATTCTTGTCACATTTATTATACATTGAACATATGACATTATATATTATACATTGTCATAATTTAATTTGTGACACCTACTATGATAAAAAAAGGACAGCTATGCAGAAATATTAAGAAGCACAATTTAATTACGCTACATTTTATTGATCCAAATCAAAATCACACCTACATACATGGTTAATTGTAGGTGTGCTTGTCTTTAAATGAACATGCATGCTCACAGTGTCTCCAAACTGTCAGTTTTTATTATGCTTCAGTGTATATACTGACTTGCGTACACACATTTGAGACTCACATTAAGGCCATTTAACCTTTTAATGATAACTCTGAAAATATATTTTTATCATTTATGTTTACCTGAAATATATTGTTCTACTTGTACAGGAAGTGAATTCTGTATACAGAATCTTGGCTGCTATTTTAAACACTGGAAATATTGAGTTTACTTCCACCACCTCTCAACACCAAACTGATAAGAGTGAAGTGCCGAACTCTGAGGCCTTAGAGAATGGTGAGAGCTTGAAAATATGTTAACATGTGCCTTGAAAGCAAGAAAATACACAGATCTGTTCAACTCTTTAGGTTTACAGATCCGATTATTCTTATCTTGTATGGATATTTAGTACATATCTATATTATTGTATTATTATTATTATTATTATTATTATTATTATTGACATGCTTTGTGGCCCTTTGCAGCAGCGGTTCTGCTGTGTATAGGAGCAGAGGAGCTGCAGGAGGCGTTGACCTCTCACTGTGTGGTAACACGTGGCGAGACCATAATCCGCACCAACACAGTGGACAAGGCTACTGATGTGAGGGATGCCATGTCCAAGGCCCTCTATGGCAGACTCTTCAGCTGGATAGTGAACCGTATTAATGCCCTTCTACAGCCGGACATCAAAAGCTGGTAAGTGAATTTAAAAACCGGTTAACAGCCAGTCACTTTTTACTGATATTAATCAGCTCCATCCAGTTTAAAATAGACTCACTTGAGCCACCACTGCCCCAGATTTAAATCTGTTCAGTTATTTGATTTACTAAAACTGTGAAATATCCAGTCTTTTCAGATGAACAGCAAAGAGTTCAGAATGTAGTTATTGGTGTCTTTCTCAGTACAGAGTCTTAAACCCTGTGCTCTATTTGTGAAAGCATTCTGTTGCGTTCTGGCTCTACAGATCTTTCCCTGAATAAAGTTTGGTATGCACAGTTTCTCCATCTTAAAGGTGACCTCCATTTCATCCAACACAGACTGCAGAATATTAATTGCCAGAGCAAGTGGAGAAAAGCACAATGAAAATGAGGTTTCTATAAATTTTTGATATTGAGTTGCATTGAGAAAATATTATTCAGATGATTAAACAGACTTCAGAAGGAGAATAAGAGGCAGTTCATTGATCCAAGAGAATCCCTTCAGATAGCAGCGTGTGGACATGTCAGAGACTCTAATGCCTTCCAGTCTGTTTCACAAAATCCATATGCACCCATTTCCACTCCAATCTTTCCCATTTTCATCCTTATTGCCACTAATAACTGTTAACTATGGCAGAAGGTGACCTTTAAAAACCGGTATGTTTCGCAGTCAAATGTTGTGTTTCAGGCAGGGTATGAATCCCTTGTTAGCTCAAATTAAGCACTCCTGTATACCGTGTTTAGGTTGTTTGCTTTTTTTGAGGCTATGAAATTTTATTGCTTGTGCAGAAAGTCTGTAATGCTACGTGACCTGTGTGGTATAATGTAAAAACAGGGTGTCTGTTCTCTATGTTTGAAGCGCTGCAGAGAGTGGGATGTACGTGGGCATTTTGGACATCTTCGGTTTTGAGAACTTTAAGAAGAACTCGTTTGAGCAGCTGTGCATAAACATTGCCAATGAACAGATTCAGTTCTACTTCAACCAGCACATCTTTGCTCTTGAACAGGTGAGACACTTGGAGCTCTCTTTAAACCCTGCATTAACGTGCATTTTTGATCAGGTTGTGTATTAACATAGCTTTTATTGTGATTGTGATCTTAATCATTTCAACTGAATGACCTCAGAGCTTCAGGCATATCTGTTCAGTCTCCTTTTATAAAGTTGTGTAGAAACATATACCACATATCATATTTTGTTCAAATATTTTTTTAAAGTGTGTCAAATACAGCTTGTCATTTGTGTGCCAATCTAATCAACAAGTGTGGAAATTGTACATTTCCATGGAAAATTACGGTTCAGAATGTAGATGACTTGAACACAAACATGTGTGACTGGAAAGATTGTTGGTTTTCCAGATACTGATACAGATGGCAAGCAAGGGGCTTAGTGCTTGGGAAACCTTAAATTAGGCTTAAGCCTAATTTTCAAACACGTTAATAGTAATATATATATATATGGTACATGCTACTGGGGTGTGTGTATCTTTAGCTTAAGAAGGGAGACCACATTGTTGTGACATTCCAATTTTACGGAAATTCTCTGGAACAATGTAAACGTATGTTGAAAGTGTAGCTAACAAACGGTCTGAGCCGGGCCAGGCCTGCAGTGTTATTGAGAAGTGTTTTCGGGTTACTGGCCTGAGGGTACTCATACAGTATGTATGATCAACAATGTGTATTCACAATTGTACACAGAAATGGCAGTGTTTAAGTATACCACACCTTTCAGGATATCACATTTTCTCCATTGATGTCATAACATTTCACACTGTATTTATTAGAGACAGCGTGTAACTGTACACCATTTAGTGTAGTGTTAAGCAGTATAGCACAAATGTAATGTATTTGAAGAGGGATTTAGGCACCTCAGATGCACCGTTATTATCAACAGCGAGGCTCGTTTATTCTCTCTCTCTCTCTCTCTCTCTCTCTCTCTCTCTCTCTCTCTCTCTCTCTCTCTCTCTCTCTCTCTTACTCTGTGCCTCTCTCCTTTCCTTTCCTAACTCAGTATTTCCTCTACAGTACAACATACAGTGCTCTTATTATAGCTGTAAACTCCTCCAATAATTAAATTAGTTTGCTAAAACTATTTCCTGTAGGTAATATTACAATATTTACAGATCCACAGAATAGTCCACAAGTTGTTGCTAATGCCATTTTTATTAAGTGTCATTTGTTTTTGCTTAATTTCTTGTCCATTAAGTAAGTGTGTGTGTGTGTGTGTGTGTGCGTGTGCGTGTGCGTGCGTGTGCGTGTGTGTGTGTGTGTGTAAGCATTTGGCCTGGAAGCCTGACTGCATAATTTTCCTCATTACTAACAGCAGCATTAATGAAGTTCATTATAGAGCTGAATGGCGATGTGATTTAACACACACCACTCCTCCTTAGTGATAAACACACTGCACTGCTATTCCACAGCTCTGATTAAAACATGAGAAGGGGTTGCAGAAGCCCATCACAATTAATCTGCAGAAGAGTAGGCTGAAGCAAATGGTTTTGTTTGCATAATCTTGTTGTAATAGTATGACAATATTTGTATTATTAGTTGGCTTCTCGATTGGATTCCAATTTTAAATATGTATTTTTGCTATTCTGCGATTTTAGAGGCTGATCAAGCTGAAGCAGTTACATGAATGAATGAGTGATCATTTGTTGTGGTTCAGTGAAGCTCTACCCACCTATTTGAGCTATTTGTGCTTGCATGTTGTAAGGTGCTGATGTCTGTCGGTTAGTATTGTACGTGCTTCTCAGATGGAGTATCAGAGTGAGGCGATAGATGCCAGTCTGGTGGAGTATGAGGACAACAGACCGATTTTGGACATGTTCCTGCAAAAACCAATGGGGCTTCTCTCACTGCTGGATGAGGAGAGCCGTTTCCCTCAGGCAACGGACCAAACGCTCGTTGGTAACGCACTGCACAGAGCTCAGAGCATTTTCTGCCTTTACTAATAACTTCCTTCCTTTTATGTTGTTGTGACGTATATTACAAATGACCTACAGGCTGTAATTAATACTTTAATAGAAACAGTCTAGTTCTCATGTTCTTTTTTTTTAACCTCAAGATAAGTTTGAAGACAACCTACGGTACAAGTACTTCTGGAGACCCAAGCGTGTGGAGTTATGCTTTGGAATTCAGCATTATGCTGGAAAGGTAATGCATATTTACTGAATGCAAATCCACTTCATTTTCTCTAATCTGCATTTTTTTCAAATCAGTACATGTCCTAATATTTGGACGGTGTGTTCTTGAAGGTGTTATACAGTGTGAATGGTTTTCTGGAGAAGAACCGAGACACTCTCCCTGCAGACATCATGGTTCTTTTGAGAACATCTGAGAACAAATTGCTACAGCAGCTGTTCTCTAATCCTCTCACCAAAACTGGTATGTCTCATAACTCTGGCACACAAAATTGGTTAAATGGTAAATCATGTGGTGTCAAAAGTCCCAGTTTGACCTACTTTCCTGCCATTATCTTTTTTAATGATGTTCCATGATTACTGAAATTGGGGGTCAGCAAAAAAAAAAAAGGGAAGGTATTTACCTGGTCAAAAAGTTTTTCTTGGTTTTTCTTTGTTTTTTAAACCAGGCATGATACTGTAGAAACTTTGGTTAGCACTAAAGTGATGAATGTCTACAGAGAACTCCACCACTTAGTATGGGATCCACTTAGTATAATGTTAATATAATCACCACAGCCACACTAATACTGTGTCATTCTCACACCTCTCATTCACCCCTTAGAGGTCAATCTCAGCTAAAACTCTGAAGAGGTCAAACACTTTTGGGGAGGATTGTAAAACGCTGTTTAGAAGAATATTTGGAATGTGTCATTAATCACACTTTGAGTGTGTTGCTCTACCTGTGGTAAAGGTCAGACTGAGGACAACACTTTTATAGACAGCTCACACAACTGTACTGTCAAATGATGCTAATGGATTGGTAGAGGTTTTTCAACCTCTCTCTCTCTCTCTCTCTCTCTCTCTCTCTCTCTCTCTCTCTCTCTCTCTCTGTCTCTCACTCTCTCTATTGTACTTAACTAGAAATCCTTCTCTTGTGTGGCTGATCACTGGGTGGAGAACTAGTAGGATAGAAGAATAGAAGGATCTTTTCATTTTCACCAAGAACTCCCCCTCGCTTTCCTGCTGTTTTGTCTCTATCTCTCCTGATTTGGGATGTTCCAGCGATAAGGTTTTCAAACACCCAGCGGATGAGATGCCACTATTTAAAGCTCTTATAAAGCATGTGCATCTCCTTTTTTCTTTATCATTGTACTGCCAGTGAGGTGCTTAAAAAAAATGTCAGCCACTAGGTAGGCTTCCAGGCCTCAGCTACTAGATTTAGTGAGGAAGAAGGAAGCAGAGCGTTTAATTATGTATTTCACTCTCCTCTGTAGATAAGCAATTATTTGCCTCCCATCTCCTTTCAGTATCCTTGAGTGTGTTTTGTCTGAGCAGAATTGAAAGCAGTCATTCTTCTACTCTTAATGGAGAGAAAAAAGAAAACCTCTCTCTCTCTCTCTCTCTCTCTCTCTCTCTCTCTCTCTCTCTCTCTCTCTCTCTCTCTCTCTCTCTCTCTCTCTCGTCTATGTGCGCACTTGCCTTTGTGTGTGCACCCATGTGACCGTGCATGCATGCATAGATCAGCTCAGCTGCATAGATGAGAATAGTTCACTCCTGTTCAGTGTATGCATAAATGCAATGATAATATAACAGTTGCTGCGCTCCTCCACCACCTTAATGTGTATGTGGTTGTCCACTCTTATACTTATACGTGCTCATCATAGCTGGCTGACTTTTCATCTTGATACAAACCAGTAGAAACAGCATCTTCCTTTTATGTTACAAATATCAGCAAGATTAGGATTTTTGATCTTCAGGCCAAAATATGAGGAGAATTTAATTTGCATATGTTTATACCCAATTTTGTAGCTTTCTCCTCTTATCTGTGGAATTGCAGCTATCTGCAGGATCTAATACAAATCTTTCTGCGCCTGCTGGTGTTTGCTTCACTGACAGGCTTCCTCCTGTAGTCTGCTTTCTACCACTAGGGGGCAGTCTGGATGACTGATTCTCAGCAAGACTGTGCAAAATGTGTCAACATTCACTTTCTGTCAAAGCTTCTAATTTTCCATCAATTTATTTATTTATTTTGGCCATTAGCTGTCTGTCATACACAGACAGGGATGATGTAGATAACGTAGATGCAGAACTAGGTTGTTCAGGGAAGTGTGTAGCATTAGAAGATCACAGCACCTGAGTGGTATGATTAGATGCAAACTGAGCCCATTTGGATGATGTATAGCATAGAATCATTGGCTGCATGAAAGAAGAAAATTAATTTCATGATTTTTAGGGAGTACTTTGACGGTCTAAATAAAAAGGTGTAAAAATAAAAAACATTTATTTTCAATGTAATTATGTAAAAATATCAAGTATTAATTTTCAATAACACAAAAAAATGATTTTGAAGAACTAATGAACAATAAATCAAGTAGTTTCCACACATGTGTATACAATATAATTCTTCCTCTTCATATTATTATTATTATTATTAGTAGTAGTAGTAGTAGTAGTAGTAGTAGTATTGTTATAAACAGGGGTAGCATATTGAGGGATCCCTGTCCTATAAAAATACCAGACTACATGCCTAATGGTGTTTATTGTAGCTTATAAGTTAACAGTAATAGATGAGGCCCTGTGTGCTCAGACCTCTTGATTACTCAATAAACAGAAAATTATTTTTAATTAAACAGATGTACAATAATTTATTGTAATTATACCGATATATTGTCATCCAACACATAACGCATCTGATTCAGTTCCTTTAGGGCTTGCGAAATCATTAGCTGTTGAATATATATACTATAACAACTGCTATAGTACTTTTTCGCTGTGAAGTCCAGAATATACACAGAATATCTTGTAACCAGACCATACACAGTGTTATAACCATAAACACAAGAAAACCTTTTCAGTGTTTAGAAATGAAACTAAGCTTTAATCAGTCCTCCCCTTCAGAGCTTCATTGTTGAGGCTGAGGCCTGTCCATGTGGCATGGCTTTGTCACAGGAAATGGATTATATTTGCATGGACAAATTCCCCTGAAGCCTGAGCACATCCGTGGATCAGGCAGATCGGTATGTTTGGGTTGGCCCTGTTCTAAGATGCTCTGTGGGATCTGCTCTCCCGGCCTGCGGTCATAAAAAAAAAAAAAAAAATATATATATATATATATATATATATATATATATATATATATATATATATATATATATATATATATATATATATATAAAATATTATATTCTACAGTAAGACCTCAGTATAGATTTACATTAAGCAGCTGTATATTAGAAGAAAAATGTAAAGGTTGTTAGATGGAATAGAGTCGTGTTTGTATTGTGTGAAGACTGAAGTTTCATAGCAGGAAATAAAAAAAAAAGTTTTATAATTTGGAGTTGGGTCATTACATAACCATACAGAACAAAAATATAGGCAACAAAATCACATTTCTTAAAAGAACACCTACACCGTGTGCCAGTATCACAGTCAAGTCATCCTTAAGTTGAGTTGAGTTGCATTATCTCATCCTCACATCCAAAGTCAAGTTCAAAATCATTAAGTTGCTACTAGATCCATCCATCTTCTATACTGCTTAATCCTTTTCAGGGTCACAGGGATCCTGAAGCCTATCCCAGTGAGCATGGGGCATGAGGCGGGGTACATCCTGGACAGGGTGCCAATCCATCGCAGGATCCATCCCACAATCACATAACACATTCACATACCCATTCATACACTACGGACACTTTGGACATGCCAATCAGCCTACCATGCATGTCTTTGGACTGGGGAGGAAACTGGAGTACCCGGAGGAAACCCCCGCAGCACGGGGAGAACATGCAAACTCCACACACACAGGGCCACAGTGGGAATCGAACCCCCGAGGCAAACGTGCTAACCACTAAGCCACCGTGCGCCCCTAAGTTGCTAGTCAAGTCAAAGTCGAGTCCTTAATGGACTTCCCTGTGTATGTTGCCACCCATGATGATTTAGTTAATCAGGGGGAATCTTTTTGCCTTAATTAATTTAAGTAGGCTGTAGAAGTCCAATTACATGTCAGTGAAAGTTCTACAAAAATAACAATACTCAAATTTTGACTATTGTTATCATAGTCCATGTTGAGTCTTTAAAGATGTACACATTCAAGACAAGTTGTAAGGCATGAGTTCAGGACACAAGCACTACATGTACAATTATAATATAGTAAATGTTTATGACTACAGAATGTCCCAAAAGTCTTCCTACATAGGGGAATATTTTTGCCAGCACCACGTGGGCTGTGCCTTCGTGAGAGTATGTTCATGGAGGTCCACTTCTTGGTTGGTCTGCAACACTTCCAGTCTTTTTGAATTTGTTAATAAATTTGGCAACATTGTTGTGTGATGTGCTTGCCTTAATTTCTGTTAAAGTCCATCACAAACTTGCAACAGCTTCCGGAACCAGCCATGAGAATGATTTCAATACGTTCTTCTTTTGTCAAGGCATCATTAAAGGCTATCTGAAAATGTAAGGAGACTTTTGGGACACCCTGTAGATGAACATAGTTTGAATAGCCAGTTGCTTCTTGTATTTATACTCTGAAGATGTGTGCTTTGGCTTATTCATACCATATCCCTCAAAAATCCAAAAAGTGCCAAGTCTGAATCTGCTTAGTTAGTGACTACACCGAGAACCCTGATGTAAAAAAAAAAAACTTTTTTTACTTTTTTTTTTTTTTTTTGTTCACCTGTACTTAGATCATTTCAGGTAAGATAACCTTAACAGGGCGCTAAATAAATATTTAACCCCAATCTCATGTCCGTAGCAGCTCTGCAGAATCTTTTGTTGCGTTTCTGCTGCGATATGGAGAAAACAGTCACACTTTTGTCAGCTGTCAGAACATCTCTTGATAAAGTAAAGCTGTGGCAAGCATCCAAAGCCCATTACAGCGTGCTCTTGCTCCACTGATTGATGCTCCCTGACAGTGAAACATGCTGTTCAAAATGCCTCTGGCCTCGAAGCACGGGATACTGACGTGGAAAGGAGGCAGTGGAACAATCTCATTTGCCTGGTTGCTGACTTGATTTTTAAGAATAGTTCATATTTATTTAAAAATGACGAAGGGGCTTGAGTGCGATCAAGGCCATGAAAGAAAGCATGCTCGAGCGAGTGAGAAGAGAGTGATATCTAGCAGCTCTCCTCAGCAGAAGTCAGCTTGTAACGGCTGCTGTCTGACAACTTTGATTGTCCCCTGTGTCGACAGCCAGAGTCTGGCCTTCTGATGTACAAGGCGCACACAGCCTCTGATGAAAGCGAGCAGAGAGGTGTCATATTGAACGAGGGATTGCTTTTTAATCCAGGGCACATTGACTATTCTTGTCAATAGAAACTCAATACAAGTGCCAGCTTGAGATTTTTTTTTTTCTATAGGAATCTTGCTGGGCTTAATTTTCAAAGTGAATGCACAGATGCCAGGGAAGGGCTTTTTTTTTCTTTCTCTCTCATGCTGTCTCACTCACTCACTCACTCACTCTCTTTCTTTGTGTTGTCAGCATTTGCTAGAAGCAGCACACGTGAAGTAGAGATGATGGGTGTCATCCTCTTTCACAGAATTGTGCCTTAACAGACAGACAGACAGACCTAGTGGAAGAAAGCAGCATACATGCACACACAGATCTGGTTTGCTGTTTAACCTTTTTCAAGAAATTGGACACAAGACTGTATTGAATTGTCTTGAGTATTACATTCTAGATATTTCTGTAAACATTGCACTAAAGCAAAAAGCAATACAGGATCCTAGATCATAATTTTGCTTTAAGTCCTTAGATACAGAAATAGGAATAAATTGTCTATACAATGCAAAATTACTGATATATATATGACAGTAATGTAAGTGTGCTGTCAGCTTTCCTTTCTGCAGAAAGCCTTTTCGCGTGTGTGGCATGAAAAAAGGAAATGACATATTGAATGCTTCTCCCAGTCTTACTAATTCATTATAACAAATATGAGCTGCTTATCTGCGGAGAGAAGATGGAGAGATCTATTGATATAGATCAAAAGAGAGAGAGGGATGTTGGTGTACAGTATAGATGGAGACTGAAATGCTCATCTATCTCTATAAGAGGGGGATGTTGATCTAGGCAACAATAGATCTCTATAGGTCTCTGCATGTATTCAGTAGGTCCGATAAGTGCAGATGGTCACAGTGCTACTGTATTTAAACTTTTTCTTGGCCAGCTCGATCACATCCTCACACTGTTTGGAGTGTCTTGCGGTGAGGTACAATAACTAGATCCGCCATATGACAGTACTGCATCATATTTTAAACTAATGCTGATTTTTGTTATTCTCAGGTCTTACTGGAAAATCAGTTTAAATTAGTTCATTTAGGATTTAGTGTGATTTTATTTATTTATATTACTTTTTTTTTTTTTTAGGTAGAATTGTTAGCCATCATTGTCCAAACTAATCTAAAACACACACAAATGACAAAACAAAAGTAATTAATTTGTAATTTATTTAGTTTAAAAGTTTTTTTAAATTTAATTTGTGTTCATTTAATTTAGTTTTATTGTTTATTTTATTTTATTTCACTTTTATGAAACCACATCACACTTTTTACTTTTCCACTTTCTATTTAATACTAAGTGTTAATAATAAAAAGAAGCACTAAGTGAAGCATCACTCTTGGAGTATTATGTAATGTGTATATATAATGAATTCTTCTCTCAAAAGGTTTATTTTTATTTAGTTTAAAGACATACTGTAGGCCGATTGGCACTTCCCAAAAGTTGGGACGGGGCAACAAAAGGCTGGAAAAGTAAGTGTTATTAAAAAGAAACAGCTGGAGGTTAATTGGCAACAGGCCAGTAACATGATTGGATATAAAAAGTAGTAAAGATGAGCAGAGGTTCACCAATCTGTGGAAAACTGCATCTACAATTTGGGGAACAGTTTCAGAATAATGTTCCTCAATGTAAAATGGAGAAGACTCTGAATATCTCATCCTCTACAGTACATAATATCATCAAAAGATTTGGAGAATCTGGAGAAATCTCTGTGTGCGAGGGACAAGGGTGAAAATCAATATTGCATGCCCGTGATCTTCAGGCCCTCAGGCGGCACTGCATTAAAAACAGACATGATTCTGTAATGGAAATCACTGCATGGGCTCAGAAACACTCCAGAACTCATTGTCTGTGAACACAGTTCGCCTTGCCATCCACAAATGCTGGTTAAAGCTCTATCATGCAACGAAGAAGCCATATGTGAACGTGATCCAGAAACGCTGCTGTCTGGGCCAAAGCTCATTTAAAATGGACTGAGGCAAAGTGGAAAACTGTTCTGTGGTCAGATGAGTCAAATTTTTTAATTATTTTAGGAAACCATGGACGTCGCATCCTCTAAACTAAAGAGGAGAGGGGCCATCCAGCTTTTTTTTTTTTTTTATCAGCGCTCAGTTCAAAAGCCTGCATCTCTGATGGTATAAGGGTGCATTAGTGCCTATGGAATGGGCAGCTTGCACATCTGGAAAGGCACCATCAATGCTGAAAGGTATACACAGGTTATAGAGCAACATATGCTTCCATCCAGATTCCATCCCATCTTTACTTTTGAGAGACTCTGCCTCTCTAAGATACTCTTTTTTATACCCAATCATGTTACTGACCTGTTTCCAATTAACCTAATTAGGTGCAAAGTGTTCCTCCAGCTGTTTCTTTTTAGTAACACTTACTTTTCCAGCCTTTTGTTGCCCCGTCCCAACATTTTGAGACATGTTGTGGCCATCAAATTCAAATACCTTTTTTTTTTTTTTTTTTTTTTTTTTCCTTAAAATGGTACATTTCCTCAGTTTAAACATTTGATGTTTTCTGTGTCCTATTGTGAATAACATGTGGGTTTATGAGATTTGCAAATCATTGCATTCTGTTTTTATTTACATTTTATCCAGCGTCCCAACTTTTTTGGAATTGGGTTGTATAATAAGTATAATAACCTCACACTTTTCTTCCACTCTCTATTTAATATAGCACTAAGTGATGCATCACTCTTGGAGCTTTGGATAATGTACATGTAATGAATTCCTCTCTCAAAACGTTGTAAATAGAATAATAAAGCTTTTACTAACAGGTCGATGCAGAGATTCAGCTTAGTGTTCAGTGTTCGCTATAGCACTATTCCTTTGTCTTCTTACTTACTGAGTGTTATTTCTTAAAGTGACAATATAACATTTATACTACACAGGATAATTAGCTCAAAATACTCACACAGTCAATATTCTTTATCCAGTCTATTACTCATGTCTGTTGGGATGTGACCAAGGTGGGGATGTGACCGAGTTGGGGATGCTTCAGTTGACTTTGTCCTCTAAGCCTGCTGGCCAACATTGATGAATTCCTGTGCTCCAATTAGATGCGACATGCAGTGGTTGTTAATACAGGATAATTCACGCTCATTCTGGTTGTGGACAATTTGAAAACATAATGCCCTTGTTCAGAATGATCAGTAAAGCTATGGATGATCAACATTCCCACAAACACAGAAATACCATGATGTTCGTGAGAGTGAAGAGAGAGCAGGTACACTATAAAAGAAGGAAGCTGAGGAATCGGAATATTATGAAAGACTGACAAACATCTCGTTTAAATGACATCTGCTGAGTGCAAACTAGAAACCACAGCAGTGCAGTAGTTTTCTAGTCCCAGATTCCTCCTTGACTGTACGCATGCACACGAGACACATGCACATTTGCTGGGTTAAAGC
Organism: Ictalurus punctatus; assembly: GCF_001660625.3. NCBI lineage: Eukaryota > Metazoa > Chordata > Actinopteri > Siluriformes > Ictaluridae > Ictalurus > Ictalurus punctatus. The sequence goes on from NC_030421.2 coordinate 23,401,384, forward strand.
TGCTTTCCGTTTCTGCGGTGGGTATTTTTCTAAAGGTGTGTGGCACATCTGTGCTGCTATTGTTTATTCATGCAGTCGAGCCTTTGAAATGTGTTAAAATGCTTCCCACTCATTATAAAACTCCTGCCACCCATGGATTAGCACTTTGATGTCACCAATCCTGCTTCAAAGGCTGCTTTCAGTACCATTAATCAGAGTTTAGCCTCTGAAGACTCAGCCAGAGAAAACATTTGGACATCTTGTGCAGAAAGTTTTGAAACGCACAGACTGCCGTGCATGTGCTACAGTGGGACTGCATATCCTGTAGAACTGTGTGTGTGCGTGCACGCACGCAAGCGTGTGATAGACGGAGAGAAAAATGAGGATGCTTTGCTGTGAAGTTTTCTCTACTGTTGTGTTTTGTGTCTAAACCATTTTCCACTATACTATTTTAAGAGGTTTAACCTTCAGCAGTGTAGATCTGTGTGTCTAAATGTTCTTTTAAGTCATTGCTACTATATGTAGAGATGTAAACAAATATAAATATAGTATTCAGATTGAACAGATAACGCATTCTAAACAAATTTGAATACAGATATGAACACTTCTGAGTTTAGTTTGTTTTGGGGTTTGTTTGTTTGTTTTTTTTAGAAAGTTTACCAAAAGGTTTTACAATATGTTTAGATCACAAAGGACAAAAATCTCTTTTTTTCCTTTAATGTATCTTGAACAGTTTGGACACAAAAAGCTTGTAGGAAGTTGCTAATAAAAACTCCCAGCCCAACTGCATCTCAAAAACTGCACAAAGACTCGCAGAAGAACTGCACCCCTGCCTTCTAGAAGATTTTAATAGTGTTTCCAGTTACCTTTACTGATCTTTCTGGAATGAAACAAATCCCCAAACTGAAGTAAAACTAATAAAATATTATTAGGTGGATATTTTTTGTCAATTGGAATTTGAGTTGAGAGTAACATTGTAGCTTTTAAGCAGTTAGCTTGTTTAATCACATTAGTCACATTAGGTAGAAAGATCCACAGGGCATCTGGTTCAGAGGCTGAATAAAATTCTGTTTTGCAAAATGTTACTGTTTTCATTTGTGAATGAAAGTTGACTTTTTTTCTAGCAGCCTTGTTTTTGTTTTCCACTGTTCCTAGAACATAGTGATATGGTTCACGTTACAGAAATATAATCTTCTGGTATAAACCATGCGCACTTCTGGTTTAAATCCAACTATGAAAACAGATATTAATATTTTGCACACTATACAGAAACCAATAATGGCATTGTGTTACACCACTACTGTATAAAGATTTATGTTTTAAGTTGTGAATAAGATTGACTTTTATCATGCTGCACACTGTATGTCCATAAAAGATACACATAATGGAAAAGTTGCTATAGAAAGCTCATACTCGGGTCTGTAATGAGGTGGTTGTTTTCCAGGTAACCTGGCCACCTCCAGAGCCAGAGTCACTGCAGCCTCCCGGTCTCTGCCTCCTCAGCTCCACACAGGACGTAGCAAGGTACGTACAAACACACCACATACACCTTTCATCATGTGACATGTAACGAATAAAACATATTGGGACATAAAATAATTAATGATGGAATCATGTAATACAAGTAATATTTTCCTATAACCGCACATCGTGAAATAATTTTTCCCTCTTGTATCACAATGATTTGCCAACATTGCTTTTTAAAAAAAATTATTTTAAAAAACAATTTCTCATGTTTTTGTCTGTTTGTAGTTAATTTAATATGTGGAAAGACCATTATTTCCCTATAAACAGCCATTCCCTCACCAGCCTCTCTTTTCCCTCTATCTTGAAGTTAAGACAAAATGCAGCTTGTTAGATAACTGATAAACTGGAAGTCCTTTGTCCTATGTAGTGTAAAAAATTAACCCTGCCATGGCTATCCCAGTCCCCTGTCTTGAAACCCATAGAAAACCTGTGGGGTGAACTGAAGAGGAGAGGCCGCCAGTGTGGACCTCGAAATTTGAAGGATCTGGAGAGATTCTGTATGGAGGAATGGTTTCAGATCCCTTGCCATGTATTCTCCAACCTTATCAGGCATTATAGGACAAGACTCAGAGCTGTTATCTTGAGAAAGGGAGGTAGCACAAAGTATTGACTAAAAGGGTGCAAGAAATTCTGGCACACACCTATTTAACAAAGCTATTTTTTGATAAACATGTGTTTTGTTTGCAATTATTGGATATCCATGAGAGCAGAGTATTTTTGTACTTTTTTTTTTTTTTTTAACAAAATATCAAAAGTTTAAACAATAAAGACCATTTTTTCACAGCCTTCTTATTAGAAGGAGAGCACTGAACTGGTGCTCTTTAGCGAAACTTGATAGAAAATGTACACTTTCTGACTAATTTGATATGAAAATTCTATAGTACTGTAGTATAAGCATGATTTATGATACTTTTAGGGATAAACTGCCATTTGTTCATTGTCCATGTCCTGTAATGTTCTATTGAAATGGTCTACTCTGTATATTATACCAATTTTACCAATTTTAAGTCTACACATTCTTCTACCTTGGTCTCCTATCATTTTCCTTTATGATTCAATAACAGTTATGACTGTGATCACATATTATTTCTAACATATTGGGTGTTTCCAAAATAAAAAAAAATTGTTGCCTTCTAAGTTTGTATTCAATGTCAGGAAGCATAAAACACTGGTATAATGAGTAATAATAATATTAATTAATAATAATAATAATAATATTAATAATAATAATAATAATAATAATAATAATAATAATAATAATAATAATTATAATAATGTAATTAATATTAAATAATAATGATAGTGAGTCTTTATTGATCACATATACATGTGCACAGTGAAATTCTTTTCTTCGCATACCCCAGCATGTCAGAAAGCTGGGGTCAGAGTGCAGTGTCAGCCATGATACAGCATCCCTGGAGCAGAGAGGGTTAAGGGCCTTTCTCAAGGGCCCAGCAGCAGCAGCTTGGCAGTGCTGGCGCTTCAACCCCCAACCTTCTGATCAGTAACCCAGAGCCTTAACCGCCAAGTCACCACTGCCCTCGTGTGAGAGGACCACTGCCCTCATGTGTTTTTTACTTAATGGTTAAGTTCAAGCAAGAAATAGTGGGTGTATTCACAGAATATTCATTATATTTTTCCAGCATACTTTTATATCCGTAACAGACTTTTTGGATTAGTGACTCTTAGAATGTGTTACTAACCTCCCAACATAGTGACGTTTTGTGTCTTTGAAGCTTGTCTCAATCTGTTTCCTTACAGATACGTTCATAGCTTTAAAATACTGCCTTATACTCCTTATACTGATGAGAAAGCATAGACATAGACAGCTGCCTTGTATTTTGGACACACCTAATATCTCCTTATTGTTAATATCATTCTCAACCCCTCAGTATCTGGTCTATGTGCATGAATACTTACTTACTTGAACTCTTTATCTGTTTAAATCTTTATCTGTTCTTTCTACATCTCTGTTTCCGAATGACCCTCTCTACTCTCAGTCTCCTAGATCTCGGAGAAAGGTAAGATTGTTAAACCTTCCAGAGCTTTCTGAATTTACCATCACTGGGTGTTGGTTTCTTTCTTTTTTTTTTTTTTTTTTTTTTTTTTTTTTTTTTTTTTTTTTTAAATAATAGATTGAGGTTTACTTATTGCTGATTTAGGTCTCTGGTATTCTTTTAAATTGCAGCATTGATTGAAATCATATCCAATTTAGTGCAAGTGGCTCAACACTTGCTGTAAAATTTTGCTTTATAACACAATACTGTCAAAGTAAATTCTTGAATCTGATTCGTCAGGTGGTGTTGATTCATTTTCTGTAGCAGAACAGCTCTATGATTGGTTTGTATTAATATGCTCATTAGAATACATTATAATTTCTTTAACAGCTCATTTACAGGGACTGAATACACAAATACAAAAATCATGTTATTTATTAAAGAAAAATAAATAAAAATTAAAAAAAAAAATTTTTTTTAAAAATGATTTGATATAAATGTATTCTTACAGAAAACTTAACATTTATGGAAGGAGTGTCAGGTTGTAACAGTCAGTAGGTTTTCCAACACATGGAAGTTCTGAACAAAGGACAAAGGGACTTTCTGGTTTCTCTGTAACATGACAAGCTATGTGTTTTGTTTTGATTACTTTGAGAGAGAAAAAATAGTCTGGTGAGAGACAAACTGTTTATAGCTATAATGTACTGTAAGTGACAACAGGAACTAACATGTCTCTAGAATGTTCCTCAACATTAAATGTAACTATGAATGGTTAAATGGTGTGATGCCATTCTTTAATGAATTTAAAACTTGAAATCGTTTATCAAATTGCTGTGGTTTAATAGGATTAAAACACTTTGGTATATGCTGTTACTGGAAAATAATCCACTTCATGGACACACCCCACTGTATTTTATTCCTTACATATCAAATAATAATTTCTGCCCTGGGATTTTTAAAAAAAAAAAAAAAAAAAGTGCTTAATGAATACTGTAGTAATTTTACAAACCGTTAAAATGGCGAATATGAAACTTCAGCAAGTTACAAGGAATGCCAAAAGTGGGACAGATGAAGAGAGGGAGACCTTGTTAAAGTAGTCACATTCACCTGTTTCTCTCAGAGACATCTTGGACAAAGTCAACTGTCAAAACCTCCAATTGCAGAATGTAGGGCCAGTGAAATAAAATTCTGGGCATACCTTTCTCCTTTGCTCAGATGAAATGAAGTATTAAGATATTCACTTTGCTGCATAGATGTTCTATAAAATATTTATCACATCGTTAAATTTGATGAGTCCAGGAGAGGAGATAGCTGTTAAGATCATATTGTATTCTTGTTAAAACACTGTTGAGAAGCAGAAGTTGGTTTGACATGAGGAGGTTTATTATAATAAAAAAATAAAAGCACCCTGAAGTATTAATGTCACCAGTATGCACACACTCCTCACGTCCTCACGATTTTGATTTTAAGTGTTTATTTTCTTGCCAGCCAAAGACAATTAAGTTGATATTATTGTTATCCTATTTTATTGGATCATATTACTCCATTATAGTGCATTTACAATCCCAGAGAGGAGAGAGAATTAACCATGTGTTAAACACATCAATATACAGAATAATAAAACTGGACCTGTGTGGATTTTGCAATACATGCTGTTCCCATTCCCATGCATTTAATCAGCCTCAGTTGTTTCCATCTGTGCAGTTTTTGTTTTTGTTTTTTGGTTAGGACTCATTTATTCATTCCTAACTTTGAGCAAGTCACAGATTTACTATTTGTGAGGTTCTTTGGATGGACTAAAACTGAGGTGTGTGTTTTAGGTGGATACCATGGAAATGATGAGACACCCAGAGGAGACCACTAACATGAGAAGACAGACTGTAGCTTCCTACTTCCGTGTGAGTGTCCAGAAAATCAGGCTTCATTTGGTGTCCCACATTGGTGTCTTAGCACTATAAGGATTTTACGAGAAATTGCCTACATTGACAATTTAGATTATAAATTTGAACAAATAGTCTGTTCCTGTTAGAGTTCCATATATGAGAATATCTCAGGAATCTCCAAATCTCAGACTACGTCTTCCAGACCTCCGCCAGCCCTATCAGCCTGTTCTACCATTACTTCTATTAACTTTTAGTTCTGTGCTGCTATGAGCTAGAAAGTGTGGTTTACCGCAGAGTTCAGGCCTGTAGAGTCCGAATGAACACACACACTTACACATGTGAATATTCACAGAGACTTCTGGTTTATTCATTCAAAACAGAAGTATTTATACACATTGATGAGAAGCAGTGCGTGGACGGTTTCTCCTGGTCCAGGTGTCAGACAGATTTAAACAAAACACACAGCATATAGTCATAATACAAAACAAGTCCTGTGTCATGTTGACACGGAAATACATGTGTATTTCAAGGATATAGCTATAATCAAGGATAGCAGTTGATCAGCTTATTCAAAGAGGTAATTAAATATATACATTCCTCATAGGTATTTGATAGCACAGAGACACACAAACAGAAAATATAACCCAGTATTCCCCGTATCCAAGGTGTCTTAATACAGTTCATAATATAAGAGAGTACATGATATAAGAGAATTTCTTTTCAGTTCCTCTCAAGGATTCTTCCTCATATTATCTCAGGGAGTTTTTTCTTGCCACTCTCACATCTGGCTTGCCCATTGGGGATAAATTTATTATTTTTAATTTATAACTGGAATTGATATATTTCTGTAAAGTGCTTTGTGACAATGTCCATTGTTAAAAGCTGTATACAAATAAAATTTTATTGAATTGAAGAAACAATTAAAGGGATAATTATAAGTGCTTTGTGATAATAGCTTTTGCCAATATTAGTTTAATAGACCATGTTTGTTAGCCATTTTTATTGTGTAATGTGTATTTGTGTTTTTCTCTAGTATTCTCTGATGGATCTGCTGTCTAAGATGGTAATGGGCACACCTCACTTTGTGCGCTGCATTAAACCCAATGATGATCGCCAGGCTCTGCGCTTCTGTCAAGAGCGTGTGATGGCACAGCTACGATACACAGGCATTTTGGAGACCGTCAATATCCGACGCCAGGGCTTCTCTCACCGCATCACCTTTGATGACTTTGTTAACAGGTAGGAGAGCTCAGAGCTGCTGTTACGGCCACTCAGGGGCTCTTGTACAACAAGCCCTATCACACGAAACATGGCTTGTTAATTAGGCAGAATAAGTGGGACAGATTCAGTAACGTGTAGTTATTAATGGGAAAACTCTGTACTCCCTGAGCGAAGGATGAGAAGATTCAGAGGAAAGTAGCTATTAAATGAGGGCAGAAAGGAAATAGATGTAAAGGAAGATTTCTGGTATCTGATTTATTGGCAAGTCCAGCTGTGCATCTTCAGATAAATAAGTGCAGTTTGTTGAACTTGTAGGACTTTACAGGAATTTATTTTACCACTGAAATAGTAGTTTTGTGACAGTTTGGGGAAACCCATTAGATGTTGCCATGAGTAATTTCTGAAAAACAGCCAAAAATGACAGAATTTTAGTTTTTGACAAAATTTGCCAATAAAATGTGCCAGTAATATACTTTAGTAATATACTAAAGTATACTATACAGTATACTTTATACTGTTATAAGAGAATATAAATACAGTGCTCTCCAGAAATATTGGCACCTTTGGTAAATGTGAGCAAAGAAGGCTGTGCAAAATTGTCTTGATGGTTTAACCCTTTCATCTTTTGTTTAAAAAAAAAAAAAAAAAATACTCTGCTCTCAAACAATTGCAAACAAAGCAATTGTATTTGGATAATTTTTGGATAAACACAAGTTTATCCAAAAAATAAATATTTGTTAAATATAAATGTGCAACAATTATTGGCACCCTTTTTGTCAATACTTTGTGCTACCTCCCTTTGCCAAGATAACAGCTCTGAGTCTTTTCCTATAATGGCTGATGAGGTTGGAGAATACATAGCAAGGGATCTGAGATCATTACTCCATACAAAATCTCTCCAGATCCTTCAAATTGTTAGGTCCATGCTTGTGCACTCTCCTCTTCAGTTCACCCCACAGGTTTTCTGTGGGTATCAAGACAGGGGACTGGGACAGCCATGGCAGGACATTGATTTTGTGGGCAGTAAACCATTTTTGTGTTGATTTTGATGTATGTTTGGATCATTATCCTGCTGGAAGATCCAACCACGACCCATTTTAAGCTTTCTGGCAGAGGTAGTCAGGTTTTCATTTAATATCCATTGATATTTGATAGTCCATGATGCAATGTATCCTAACAAAATGTCCAGGTCCTCTGGCAGAAAACAGCCCCAAAACATTAAAGAGCCACCACCATATTTAACCGTGGACATGAGGTACTTTTCCATCTGGCTACCTCTCTATGTGTGCCAAAACCACCTCTGGTGTTTATTGACAAAAAGATCTATTTTGGTTTCATCTGACCATAGAACCCAATCCCATGTGAAGTTCCAGTAGTGTCTGGCAAACTGAAGACGCTTGAGTTTGTTTTTGTATGAGAGTAGAGGCTTTTTCTTGAAATTCTTCCAAACAACTTGTGGTGATGTAGGTGTCTTCGGATTGTAGTTTTGGAGACTTTCTGACCACAAGACACAACTAACTTCTGCAATTCTCCAGCTGTGATCCTTGGAGATTTTTTTGGCCACTCGAGCCACCCTCTTCCCCAGTGTGTTGAGACAATACAGTGGGGGAAATAAGTATTGAATGCATCAACATTTTTTTCATTAAATATGTTTCCAATGAGACCATTCAGATAAACTTTTCACCAGTCTTTGGAATTAACTCAAGAAATCCACAAATACAAAGAAATCCAAACATTAAAGTCCATTAATGAAGTTATGTGTAATAAAGAAGAATGACACGAGATAAAAGTATTGAACACGCTGAAATTTATTTATACTTAGTGGAGAAGCCTTTGATTGTAATGGCAGATTCAAGACGCTTCCTGTATGAAGAAATTAATTGGCCACAGTATTTGGATGTGATTTTGGCCCATTCTTCTATACCAGGGGTGTCCAATCTTATCTGCAAAGGGCCGGTGTGGGTGCAGTTTTTCTTTCCAACCAAGCAGGATCCACACCTGATTCCATCTGTTTAATCAGTTGATCTTGGCTTTCAATAGACTCAGGTGTGGCTTCTGCTTGGTTGGAATAAAAACCTGCACCCACACTGGCCCTTTCCGGTTGGACATCCCTGCTCTAAACATAGTCTTTAAATCTTGTTCAATTGGATTCAAGTCAGGTGACTGACTGGGCCATTCTAACACCTTGACTTTTTTCTCTGAAACAAATTGAGTAGATCATTTGCTGTATGCTTTGCATCGTTGTCCTGCTGGAAGGTCCACCCACTTCTTTTACCCAGTTTTACCCACCCGGTAAAGGGCTCCATTCATCGATCCTTCAATTATATGAAGTCTGTCAGTACCATGTGATGGAAAAACAGCCCCACTCCATGATGTCACACCCAGCCCCACACCACCTCCAAACTTTACTGTTGGTATAGTGTTTTAAAGGTGAAGTGCAATGCCATTTCTTCTCCAAACATGGTGTGTAGTATGACAGCCAAAAGTTAAATTTGCTCTCATCTGACCAGACTACACTTTCCAGACTACACTTTCCAGAGCCTATTTCATAGGCTTGTCCAAATGAGTTGTAGCAAACTTTAAGCTTCGACATGCCTTTTCTTTAGTAATGAAGTCTCGTGGGGTGAGCTTGAGCAGTGGAATGCATTGCCTATTGTTTTCTCTGTGATGATGGTACCTGCTGTCTCCAAGTGTTTCTGGAGCTCCTTCTGATTAGTCCTTGGCTCTTGGGCTACTCCTGACTATTCTTCTGACTCCCTGATTAGAAATCTTGCGAGGCGCTCCTGTGCGTGGCCGAGTGACATTGCTTCCACTTGCGGATAATGGCCCCAATGGTACTTACTGGAGGATTCAGAAGTTTTGAAAAATGTCTATCTGATTCCATCAATATGTTTTTCAACAATAAGTTTGTGAAGGTCTTGGGAGAGCTCTTTGCTTTTACCCATCATGAGATGCTTCTTGTGTGACACCTTGGTAAAGAAAAGCCTTTTTAAAAACCATCAATTTACTAACCCAGCTGATATTAATTACACAGGTAGGGTGTATAATTACTTTCTAATTACTTACAGATTTCAGCTGGTTCCTTACCTTGCCTTGGAGAACTGCTTTTTCTTAGTGTGTTTAACTTTTTTACTTTATGGACTTTAATGTTGTTAATTCTTTATATTTCCAGATTTCTTGAGTTAATACTAATGTCTGGTGAAAATATCATGTGAATAACCTGATTGGAAATATATTTACTGAAAACCAATGTTGACATGTTCAATACTTATTATCCCCACTGTGTTTTCTGATATGAATTCACAGGGGTGACAATAATTGTTGCACACCTTTATTTAACAAAGTGTGTATATATATATATATATATATATATATATATATATATATATATATATATATATATATATATATATATATATATATATATATATATATATATATATATATATATATATATATAAAATATTCTAAACCTGTGCTTTGTTTGCATGAGAGCAGAGTTTTTTTGTGAATTCTTTGAACAAAAGGTTAAACAATAAAGACAATTTTTCACAGCCGCCTTTGCTCATATTTACCAAAGGTGCCAATATTAGTGGAGGGCACTATATATTTTACCAAAATGATGTGAAATGTTTTATGTAGGCTTTCTAGTCCTGTCTTGATGTATTTAAATTTTGCCTGCAAAGATCATGTTAGGTAAGGAGCCATTTAAACATATTCAGTGGTAAATGCAATCAGTTTGCATAAAGATGTCCAAAACCTTGTGTGAGCGTAAGGCATTGATCAAATTGTTATATAGCTGTCTGCTGTAGCTAAATGGATATAAGCCTAATCAATTCAGTTTGTAATCAGATACCAGCTCTCAAATAGTCTGTGATGCTCCTGTGTTTTCGCAACACCATTAAAACAAAGAGCAGCACTCTGTACAGATAACAGCCAAAAATATTTAAATAATTCAATAAAAAGACAATAATAACACATTTAGTCAACAGAACTGATTGAATTAATCAGCAATTATTTTTCCTTCGAAGTAAGTGACTGACACAGATCAGACTTGTGAAGAGATGACGATGAGGCTTAAATTTTAAATGCCGTGAGTGATCGTGCCACCTGTAAAATAACTAACTAAAGTTTGTGAGCAGCAGCACTCAGGACCCTAGATCCATACAGGACCTTAGCTCAGTTCATCTACAGAGATGCCTAGATACTGTACAAAGACTGTAACTCTTCTTAAAGGGGTCACAGATTTCTTGTTTTCTTTTATCAAATTTAGATGTTTTTATATTAATTTAATTAATTTAAAAAATTTAATTAAACCCCAAGCATTGACTGTTCAGACTGCTAAGGTCAGGCATACACCTCTGCAGTTACATGACATACACTGATCCACTGGCTGTTAGGATCCTGAACACCCACTAACTACACTCCCATTACTTTGCACATGCCACTTTAGTGCACCTGCTCTTTAGACTGTCTGCCCGCCTCCTATACATACATTTCATTTCCTCTATTATGCACTAGGATCATTGCACATCACTTCAACACTACTATTATCACAAGGCAGGGTATTACCCCTCTCCCAATGTTACTGCATCATCATATTTCTAATATTCCTTAATTATTACATTCCTTTACAGTTCTATATTTTACTTGTTCGCTACCTTATGTCTATGTACATCTTATTTAATTACTTTTATTACTTTTTACTCTTGCTTATTTGCACAGTCCTGGTGTCCTACTCTGCATTTCACTATGCATTGTACCCTGTCTAACAGTGTATGGGACAAATAAAACCTTTGAATCCTTTTATATTAATAAATTTATTTATAAAACAACTGTCCCCATATAAATGATTATGAATATATTCGTTGTTAAATTCTGTATGTTATAAGCCTTGGATTATGTTGAGCACCTGCAAAGTCCCCGTGAATTAGCTGTTATTGGAAAGATAATGTATTTGAAATAAACTTGTGATTTGATTTGCTACTATCAGAGCTGCTGTTATAGAATCAACACTTAATTCTATAACAAAACTATATAATACGCTTCTCTAATTAATCACTACTTTCTGACCAATCCGATTAGAGAATTCAGCAGAGCTGTGGTATCAGTTCCTTTAATTAACATAGATGAAATACTTTGAAGAATTAAATAAATAAATAAATAAATAACAAAACTTTTCAAATGGAACACATTCTTTACTTTTACTCCCACTATTTCCTTCTCTCTCTCTCTCTCTCTCTCTCTCTCTCTCTCTCTCTCTCTCTCTCTCTCTCTCTCTCTCTCTCTCTTTTTTTTTTTCTCAGCTCGAAATGAAAATTTACATGTAGGTCATCTACATTAGCATCTCACACAGTTTAGCACTCCTCCAAAAGGGACACAACAAACTCCAGGCGTTCCTCCTCTTTCTTGTTATCTTTCAGATCAGAGGACTGTCCTGGTTATTTAGTTTTCCCCAGGACTCTCAGTATTTCATGACTGCCCATGCTATGGTTTGTGACCATCACATCCGTGTTTAGTGGATTTCATAATTCTCCAACCAACTCAAGGATGAACAGACCCTGATATGTAACTCCACTACAAGCTAGCTTAAATTTGTATGACTTTATCAAAGCCTTCTCTGAAGTCATGGAAATGTCCTCTTTGTATCCATCATCAAAGAGATTACAGGTATGAAAGGCAGTGGGTACTGGTGTATCAAAGCGATATATTTCTTCTGGAAACCCAATAGTTGTTATCTTCCTCTGCAAAGAACACCCAGTATCAACCTGGCCCTTCATGAGCCTTGATGTGTGCGAACAATGAGCCTGAGGTCAAGCTGCTGCTAATGCTGCTTTCAAGTGCATGACAACAGTGAATACACCAAACCAAGGGTTAAAGTTTTTCAGATTTCATGTTTACTAGTCAAACAACTTTCTAAAGCTACAAACAATGGATATATACTATATTATATTCCATAGCTGAATGTATACACAACTGTTCTTATTTAATGCAGAGAATCTGTTATCCCACAACTAAGCCATCTTTTAAACCAAAAGTGAAACAACATTCAAGTGACCTTTCCAAAATGAATATTTAGGCTTGATTCAAATTATCTAATTAACATTTAAAAAATCATTTGAAAAATTTATTTGATATTGGAAACCCAGAAATACCATATGAGAGTAGTGAGTTGAAATAAAAAACATTAAAAATCACTGGTATTTTGGAAATAAAATGTAAAAAAAAAAAAAATTGAAAAAAAAGAAAGGCAATCTTGTATGCCCTGTGTGTGTTGCCCTCACCAAAACTGGACACATCCAGTTTCAAAAACATCACCTGGTCTGTTTACATTCTTCAACTGTCAAGTTTCTATGAACTTTTGCCAAATGTAGCCTCAGATTCTTGTTCTTGGTTAGCACCACAGTTTTAAAGAGTGGTTATTTGGTGACTGTCGCCTTCCTGTCAGCTTAAACCAGACTGGTCATTTTGCTCTCTCATCAGCAGGAGTATTTTTTTATTTTTTTTAATCTGCAGAACTGTAGCTCATTGTATGTAGGTATTTATTTATTTATTTTGTACCACTGTATATAAACTATAGAGCCTGTTGTGTATGAAAAGCCCAGAAGATCAGCCGTTTCTGAAATACTCTGATCAGCCTGTCTGATTTTCAAAGACAGGTGTACTGGTGTTCCTAATAAAGTGGTCTGTGAGTCTCTGTTGAGTATTTTAAATCAGTGTTGCTGTTGAAATGTCAATACTGAAATGTCAATACTTTGCTCCTATGAATCTGACTACTCAGTGTATAGTTACATGATTACATGCACTGATTCTTATGACATGATTAATAATGTTTTCTTCTTGCCTCAGGTACTACTACCTGGCTTTCCGGGCCCATCAGATACCAGAAAGCAGTAAGGAAAATGCTGTCATTATTTTACAGAAAGCCAAGCTGGACAACTGGGTTCTTGGCAGGACCAAGGTACAGTCATCATTCACTGCACACTCTTGACTAAATCAGCTGGGCAATAGGGTGATGAAATACCTGTTCTACACAACATAGGTCTGTTTTTTCCCACCCCATCCGTTGCATACAAAACAAACTCCGCTCTTTGATTCTCTTGCTCCATCTTTCATTCTCAGCCTCTTTCATTTTCTCGCTCTTTCTCTCTGAAGAGTTAAATCCCTAAGCAGAGAGGGGTTGTTATCTATGACTCTAATTGACCAGATGGTTGGCATCTGCAGCTTTGGAAGAAAAAAAAAGAAAGAAAAAAAAACAAGAAGTTCAAAGAGTGCTTTTCCCCTATAAGCCCCTTGATTGCAAACATTGTGTGTGTTTTTGAGAGGTGAGGGTACCCTCTGCGTATGAATGTGTGTGTGTGTGTGTGTGTGTGTGTGTGTGTGTGACAGGTGTTTCTGAAGTACTACCACGTGGAGCAACTGAATTTGTTGTTGAGAGAGGTGATGGCTCGGGTGGTGGTAATCCAGGCCTACACTAAAGGATGGCTGGGGGCGAGGAGATACCACAAGGAGAAAGAGAAACGCAATCATGGGGCAATCATCATCCAGTCAGGTACAGCACAACTATAGGGCATGACAGGAGCTCTGGATTCTACTTTCTTCTTAGATTAATAGACACTGAGAAAGTGCTTTCAAGTTTTTCACCTGAGAATAGTGATCAGTCCGTTTTCTGTGCGATTGTGCATTGTGCTGTCCATTATTCTTCCATTGCTTCATATCAGGGTTATTCAATTAATATTTGTAAAGGTCCAGTTACATAAAATTACTTTTCTTTTAAAATTCTGCATCTGTAATAAGCTTTTACTACTTAACAATTAATGATTCATTTATAGCTATAAATAAAACAATTTGAAATGGTTATGTTTTTGTGTATGTGTAGTTCTTTTTCAGTCAACATATATGGCATCAGTTTCGAATTTGATGCGAGGAGAATAAAGACATACTTCTCACTCCATTCATCTTTAATCATTCTGCTTTCAGTTCTTGTTTAATGAGCCATGTTGTCAGTTCACTAATCAGACCACATAGGGTAAATAAAATGAAAGATCTATGAAATTCTTTGAAAATTCTTACCTTTCTGATGCAATGTCTCTAGCCCTGTAGCTAATCTCTGGTCCAATGAGCTGCCGTCAGCTGAATAATTTATATAAAACCATGTGATTGGTTGTAGCGGAGGATCTGTTACAGAAGCCATGATGGATCATGTTTAGTCACTGAACTTCTGCCAGTTTTGTTTTGTTGTTTAAGTGCTACATTTGATCTGCTGAAATACTTTGATGGGTCCACAACTGGACTGTGGTTAGCCAAGTAAACATCTACTCTATATTCTATAAACTTTTTTTAACCAGAGACTAACAATCTGTGATTCCACATTTTGTCTTTTTTTTCTCCCTCATTACTAAGTGACCCATACGAAATCTAAGTATCTGTGCTGAATCCTTGCCATGGTAGTTAGATTAATGAAGATTACACAAATACATCTGCAAATACACTCGCTGGTTAGAGCAGCTTTTCTACTCGACAGTATGGAATGGCAGGCTTCAGTATTAGCAAAGTGACTGTCTTCCAAAGTTTCTTTCATGTTTCAAATGTCCTTTTTATGGTGGCTTTAGGGGCGAAATCATATTTTTATTCAAAAATGTAACACTGCATATTTTTAAATATATTTAATCAGAGTAATGTTTTCTTGTTGTTGATATTTAGCCAGATTCCTTACCAAATAGCTTCTTATTCACTATGTATCCTCACTACACAGGGTAAACCATGATGGTATTGTAGAATTTAACAAGTACACTATATACTCAGCAAAATAAATTTTTAATGTGTTTTAATATGTTGAAATTTGGCATTATTTGGATTGTTCACTGCTATTACTGCAAAGCAACGGATTTACTATGTCTTGTGATCAGTAGTTTTCTCTGTGAGGGGGATGTACAGCAGTGTGGCTGTAGGCCTATTTCTAAACTGATATATAAATCTCAGTTTCTAGAAGGGTTTTGCCTCGATTGATTAGGTGGTTTCATATCGAGTATTTAATTAGATGACAGCTTGTACCCATCTCCAGAGAACTCCTTCTACTTTTTCAAGTACTATTATGTAATGGAAAATAGACCCACATACTCGATTAGGATTTTGGTTCATTCTGGATTTGGATTTGTAACCCTAACGTGCTGTACCATATTGTCCAGTGGAAAAGTACTATAACTCCCTCTCTTCTTCTCTCTCTCTCTCGCGCTCTCTCTCTCTCGCGCTCTGTCTCTCTCTCTCTCTCTGTCTCTCTGTGTAGCATGGAGGGGTTATGTAGCCCGTCAACATGTGAAGCGGATTAAGCAGGATCGGGAGAATGCAGCCGTGCAGATTCAGTCAGGTAATGATCTCAGCTCTTCGAAGCCACAGCTATACACCACAGATCCTCCCTCCTTGTACTTAGAAATATTGTGGGTGGATTGTGCATGTATTCATACAGTTCTTAAAAAACAAATTCTTAAAACTAGGCTGTTTTCAGAAAGTCTCCTTATTTTCAACAAATAAAACCCATAGAGATAATGAATTAATAATGATCCATAGAGGAAAAGTTTGAGAGTTTGGGCCTCAGCATTTGGTCCCCATGTTTCAGTGGAGCGGTGCATATTGAGATCCTTTCTTTTCTTTCATCTCTTTCCCAGTGTAGGCAGTGGAGGAGAGGAGAAGGGGAAAGGGGGGAGGAGGTGGTGGTTTATCCCCTTCTGTTTCCTTGCCACTTCCTCTCTCAAATTCCCGGCCTATTACAGCCCTCTCACATACCAGAAACAAGATGCCTTTTTATACTGTCAACCTTTTCATCTGAAATGTAAATGAATTCTTACTCACTGTGGCCTGGCAGAGATCAAAGTGGGCATATTAACCTTCTTGGGGTGCCCCCTCCCTCTCTCCACTACTCCTTTGAGGACATGTGGAGGGAGGGAGAGGGCGGGAGCAGGGTACCGGGGGAGGCAGGAGAGAGGGAGGGACAGGGAGGAGAGATGCCATTGTTCTGCTCTCCTCTCTTCAAGTGCTGCTCACCTCCTTCTTGGCACAGAGGCTTTTGTGTGTGTGTGTGTGTGTGTGTGTGTGTGTGTGTGTGTGTGTGTGTGTGTGTGTGTGTGTGTGTGTGTGTGTGTGTGTGTGTGTGTGTGTGTGTGTGTGTGTGTGTGTGTGTGTGTGTGTGTGTCTTTCTCACTCATGTTCTGTCTTTCTCTCCCTCTCTCTGTTTTTTTCACTCTCTCTTTTCCTCACTTTCTCCCAGCCCTCCATGTGCCCAATATTAAAGCCACTTGTAAATAGACCAGATGAACAATTCTGTTGCACTGAGAAAAGCCAGCTGACATGCTTTAGTTGATGTGGTCCCTCAGTATGCATGAAGGCATGCTGATGTGTTTGTATTGCTTCGTCGTGGGGGGTCGGGAGTTTTCGAAGTCAAGGGCCTCGAACTCCTGCCATATCACTCCAGCACGTTCACATTGTTACATGCAGGTCTTTGAGTTGGGCTGCTGTAGCAAGTTTAACATAGACCTTTCACATGAGAACATCGCAAACTCAAAGCACGTAAATTAATCACCATCCTGGTATGTGCCGCTGCATATTCTCTTGCTCTGTGTTGCCTTCACTCTTTGTATGTATGTATCTGAATTTTATACTCTTAATATGGAGTGTGTTTGGGTCATTTACTCCTCACTCTCAGAGCACTCTCAGTTTTAATTGCTGAACCCCATTTAAACCAGAATATATGAATGTTTCTGCATTTTTAGTCCAACTGCTTCGCTTTCATGTGCATTCAGTTTTGGGTTGTTTCTCTTCTCAGTTAATTTGTAATTCATAAAGTAATTATGTACTGTAATAATTACTGATGTTTGATTATAATCATCCATGCATGCTTTGGGTGTGTGTTTTAATGCCAAGGAGAATTTCCAAGTAAGCACCAGTTTGTCTATTTGAATGAAATATCGAAACTTGAATTTTATTTTCATAAAATTGCTTTTATGAAACAAACTAGGCAGCAAAATGAAGAAAAAGTCTGTTCCAATGACTAGTGTTGACATTTGTCACTTTGTCACAGCATACAAAGGACACAGAGTCAGAAAAGAGTACAGAGAGAGCTACCAGCAATCTTCATCTGCTTCTAAATCAACCAGGTACGTGTGCGCGTGTGTGTGTCCGTTACACATTCCTGTTTAAAGTGTTTTAGTCCTTCTAGTAGGGTTCACACAGCTATCTTTAGCGTTTTTTGGGAGACTGTATATGTCTTTTGTCATGAAAACCCCATTTAGGAGTGTGTGTGTGGGTCTGTGGGTGTGTGCGCCCCCTGTTTGCCTTGGTGGTAGTTAAACACATGAAAGCCCTCTGTAGGTCAGTGTTGGAGTGCCTGTCTCAACGGAGCTTCTCTCTCGCTCTCTAAAACACACAGACCACACACACCTCTCTCTCTCTCTCTCTCTCTCTCTCTCTCTCTCTCTCTCTCTCTCTCTCTCTTATTTATTTATTTATTTATCTATTTATTTATAAACACATAAATACACATACACCTTCAAAATAATGTCATATAATATCTCGAATTACTATGAAAACAAACACAAATCTGCCATTACAAGGTAGAAAATGGTCTTTTGTGAAACCACAAATAGTTTATTTAGAGTGCACGCTACAATTATCAGCCTTAAAGAAAACAAGCATACATGATTGTATAAAATAAATAGCATAATATTTTTTTATGAAAAGTTTTCTTACATCATTTTCTCAGTGGTAATACTGGTAGTAATAAGTTTCATTTATATATGTAGCACCTTTCTTAGTCAAGGTCACTGTTCAACAACAGTAGGCAGATGATAAATAAACACGTAATCATCACATAATCAAGATACAAGCAGTTGGATCAAGGTACATAAATGAGATACTAAAGAAGAACAACTGCTTCATTGTTTTTTAGACTAATATTCATGATGACACATTGAATGTCTTTCAGTTTTGCTGTTTCTCTCTCTCTCTCTCTCTCTCTCTCTGTGTATGCATGTTTGTGCGTGTGTTCGTGTGTGTGTGTGTGCACGCATTCATGTGGGGTTTTTCTGGAGGGATTTTTTGTGAGCTTGTTTACATCCTAATTCTCAGTGGTGAAACTTTATTATTCTGTTTAATCATTTCTGGAGAGGATCCATATAGATTTATTTTGACATCAGCTGCCCATTTTCCTTTTGGATGATTCATTAGTCTGTGTACATACTTGTGTTTTTTTGTTAGTCTTATTCTGGAGATCTCAACAATCTTTTCACTCCTGTGTGCGAGATTTTGATTTTGATTTTTTTTTTCTATAGTCTTGGCTACACAGACAAGAAGCAATGAGACAAGAGCTTAGGCTTTCAGCTTTTATTTCCTGATATTTACATCTAGATCTGTTAAACAACATAAAACATAGAACCTTTAATATCAGACCACTCAATTTATAGGCGAGCAAAAGTATACAAACAGATAAGTGTTGAAGTAAATTAAAGTAAATAACAGTCAATACTTTATTTGCATATTCCTTGCTTGCAATAACTGTATCAAGTCTGTGACTCGCTGACATCACCAAATTGTTAGTTTCTCATTTTGTGGTGCTTTTACTGCAGCCTCTTTCAGTTGTTGTTGTTTAATTCTAGGGATTTCTTCCTTCAGTCTCCTCTTGAGGAGGTGAAATGCTGCTCAGTTGGATTAAGGTCTGGTGATTGGTTTGACCAGTCTAAAACCTTCCCCCTTTCCCCCCTGATGAAGTTATTTGTTGTGCTGCCAGTGTATTTTGGTTCATTGTCTTGCTGCATGATGAAGTCCCTATTAATTAGGTTGGATGCATTTCTCTGTACATTGGCAGACAGAATGTTTCTGTAGACTTCTGAATTCATTCTGCTGCTACCATCATGAACCATTCAAGCCCAAGCCATGACACTATCTCCACCAGGCTTGACCTCTGAGCTTCTTCATGAGTAGATCCTTTCATTCGCCACACTTTGGTGGAGGTTAATCTTGGTTCTGGAGCTTTTATGGTTCGTCTGTATTTCTTTGCGAATTCCAGTCTGGTCTTCTGATTCTTACTGCTCATGAGCAGTTTGTATGATGTTGGTAAGGCCTCTGTATTTCTGCTCTCCAAGTCTTCTTTGAATGGTGGATTGTGATAACTTCACCCTTTCCCTGTGGAGGTTGTTGATGTCACCGACTGTTGTTGGTTTTTGTTTGGTTTTTTTTGTTTGTTTTTTTTGGTGTTTTTATTCACAGCTTTCACAATGTTCCTGTCATCAGCTGCTGTTGTTTTCCTTGGCCAACCTGTTTGATGTCTGGTTGTTAGTACACCAGTGGTTTCTTTCTTTTTCGGTACATTCTAAGTTGCTTTATTGGCTATGCCCAATGGCTTTGATCGATTTTTCACTCTTATCTCAGCTTTAAAATGACTTGCTTTCTTCCATATGTAGAGAGCTCTATGGATTTCATGTAGGTTCAGCTTTTTTAACAACAAATGAAATCTTCAAAAGCAAAACCCAGGGCTCAGTCCAAGAGTAGATGTTCAAAACTATTAATTGTTTAGTCAATCTAATAGGGCACCCCTGGGCAACAAGAACACATACACATGTCAGTCACATGTTCCAGTAGTTTTGATTGCTTGAAAAATGGGTGGGTTCAAACAAAAGGTGCCATGTTCCAAGTTGTTTAATACATCTAGATGTAAATATCAGGAAATGAAAGCTGAAATTCTGATCCATCGTCTCATATTCATCTTTTGATGACACAGATATCGTCATTGTATAGCCAAAAAGAAAAAAAGAACTGCCCATTCCAATACTTTCTGAGTGAACTGTAGGCTACTATCTCAGTCTGTTAGTAATATTTTATTTTCTCCTCAGGGAAAGCACATCTCCGGGAAGATGCTCTGACTGTCAAACTCATAAGGACAAGGTCAGAAATTAATACTTTACTATTGTAAGGCGTTTCATGTCCAGGGCATTGCTCTGAGTTCAACACTCAGCACTCTGCATATAAGCACAAAGCTTCTAAGACTGAAGTCTTTTTTGAGTTGTGAGACAGACAGAGACACAAAAAAGAGAAAGTTCACATTCTCAACTCTCATCTCAGCACAGAGGGAGAGAGAAAGAGTGAGAGAGGAAGGGAGGTACAGGGAAGGAGTGAATCAAAAGGCTGGAAATCCGTGCTGGAGAGTAAATGCTAGCTTCTCCCTGAGGTGATTTGTCTTTGCGCTTCTCTCTCTACAGATGTTAGGGCCCTTTTTTTAGTAAAGACCTCAGGTTCTTTGCTAGCACTTTGATATCCTGCTCGAATTCAATATGTGAAATAGAGGAGCCACTCTGTGACTTGGAGCACATTGCCTGGCTTTGATGTCTGATCCAATTTTTGCTGCTCACCATTTGATGTTGAAAGGATGAGATGAAGAAAACGTACAGTTTTTGCCAGTAACTCTGCTGAGCATATGTAAGATTAAAAAAGCAAAATCCTTTGGAGGATGTACTTAGAAATGTTAAGCAGATTAATACTTTCCTATAGCTCTTTTATTCAAAGATAAAAATTAAATATGTGAGGAAGTCTGCCTTCGTTATTTCTAGCATTACAATTAAGCCACTGAGACAGAAAGCACACTCACCCAGGGAGAGAGCGCACGAGTTGAAAAAGAACTCCGGCATCTGTGCATTAGCAATTACCGTTGCAAAACACACTGCTAATGGGTGCTAATAAATATCTCTGCCAGAGCAGTGAACTCGGTCATTTAAAGTTCTGAGCCTGCTACCTTTTTCATTTTGTACTTATTTGTTGAATTCAATGTATTACTTGTTGCATTTTCTTACTTTTTGACACTGTGTGGATGTTTGTGTATAATTCTCTCCCTCTTTTTAAGGTTGTCTCTGTCATTGGTGACAGGCAGACTGACGTTGACAGTGAAGGGAAAAGCACGGCAGATGCGTCTGTAGTGAAGAATAGTGGAGAGAGAGACAGAGCAACACATCACAAACAAGGTCAGATCTTCCAGACACAAGCACAAAAGAATGACACACAAGCAATACTCAGACAGGATACTTGAAGTTACATACACACACAAGCCCTTTTCACACATGTACCTTTATGTGGGAATTCAAAAGTAAATGTGAACCCAGTTCAAACCAGGAAGACTGACTCAACAAATTGACCAGGATGAGACTCACCAAATGTTGGCAGTAGCAAGTGACAAATCACATGTAGTTTATCGTGTATGCATGTACACACACACACCTGACCATCACACCCATGTGTGCTTCTTCCCCAAACAGTTGCCATAAAGCACACAATTGTATATGATGTCTTTGTATGCTGTTGCATTACATGCATTACAATTTCCCTTCACTGGAATTAAGAGGCCCAAACATGTTCCAGCATGACAATGCCCCTGTGCACAAAGTGAGCTCCATGAAGACATGGTTTGCCAAGGTTGATGTGTGAGTGCTAGAGAGCCCTAACCTCAACCCCACTAAACACTGACTGCACCCCAGGCCTTGTCTGATATCAGTGTCTGACCTCAATTCAATTTTATTTGAATAGCGCTTTTTACAATGGACATTGTCTCAAAGCAGCTTTACAGAAATATATATACGCAGGATACAGCTTTTAAATGTGTGGATTAATCCCTATTGAGCAAGCCGGTGGTGACAGTGGCAAGGGAAAAACTCCCTAAGATGATATGAGGAAGAAACCTTGAGAGGAACCAGACTCAGAAGGGAAGCCATCCTCATTTGGATAGTGTGAAAGTAAAAACCTCACTAATGTTCTTGTAGCTGACTGGGCAAGTCCCGACAACCACGCACCAAAATCTAGTGGAAAGCCTTCCCAGGGGCCAAAGGGGGACTAAATCTGGAATGGGAAGTTCAAGCAGCACATATAGGCATGATGGTCAGCTGTCTACAAATATTTGGCCATAAAGTGTAGCTTCTAAAGCCATCTAACTGAACACAAATTAAACGATGCACTAATCAGTGTGAAAATTGGTTGTTTGAGCTACATGCTACAAGGTAGGCTTCATAATAGCTTTGTGGGCAGATTAACAAAGCTGCTAGCTGTGCTAGCTACATACACTCATCAGAGGCACTAACAGTCTCTGCTACTTCCTTCCAAGCTTAATTTTTCTTCGTAATCTGTCAATGCACATTTAATAAGGGGTTGTATATGGCAGGATAAGATGAAACCCTCCTAGGTTTCTATTCCATTTTTGGTGTCAAAAAGTAAATGGGAACTTGCAGGTAGGAGCTAAAGTTGTGAGTGGAGAGCTGAAGAAACATCAGACAACACACGCCATAAAAGTGGTCAGAGGAATCGTTTGAGCCAATCATTTGGATTCGTCAATTTAACACACAGAATTGAGAACATCTCAATTTAAATGACATTTTATATGCTGTCACTTTGTTGTCTGCCACTGTCACTGAAATGATGCCTGTAGTACAATAACTGGAAACCATGTGTGAACAGAAGTCAATATATTGCCAGGGTGACTTCTTCATTACATTAATCCTACAATGCTGGTTTATAACACTAGTGCTATGGACTGACAAAAGGAGGAAAATGTTAAGCAGACAAAAAGAGTGTTTCAGAAGCAAAGTAGCTTTTGTCCATTAGTATAGAAAATGAAATCAGATGAATGGCACAGTACAGGATGCAGACACTTGTAAGCCCTCAACAGCAAATCCTGATAATGTGGTGTGAACAGAGAGAAAGTATTGAGATTTCAATTTCTTGCTACATATCTCATCTTGTGTAATGACTTTCATGGGAAAATATGAATGTGGGAATCTGTTTAAAGTGAAGAATACACGTGCACACACTCACACACACATGTAGATAAAGTGGCAGTTAATCACCTGCTCAGAGAGTCGGAATCCCCCTCTTTGACTCTTGAAAGTGGATCTTTTAAAAACCTTAGTACAGAAAATCTCAATCTTTGTTATTATCTGTTTTTTATTTGCCCTGTCTCCTGTCCTCATGCATTCCTACATTAATAATAAACACAAGTGTGTCCTGTAGTATAGAGCTGCAGTTAATAGCCTGGGTCAGGCCAGTGTGTAAAGCGCTGCTTCTTTGTAGCTTAGAAAGCACAGCAATCACTTTCACCCCAAATAGACCCACATAGCTATATTGACACTGAACACACACACACACGCACACACACACACGCACGCACACGCACACACACACTCATTTGCTGAACATATGTTTGGTTTTTGTTTGGCCCTGAGCTATGAATTCCATTAATGAGAGCTTCCTGGGAGGGAGGGGAGGAAGAGTGGGGGGCAGAGTGGGGGGACCAGTGTCACATAGTGATGGCTGCCAGGGGAGACGGGGGTCCATCATTAGTATGATTAGTGTGTGAAGGAAGAGAGGGGGTGGGATTGAGATTAGCAATGTGCTGGGGATTATGGGATTATCTATGATAATGTAGCACAGCTACAGCACTGCAGTGGGTGCGGGATTACTGTCAGCTCACCCCAGCACGCCTTGCTGAGATACCGTTTAATTCTGTAGGAGACCAAGCAGGTGACCACACTCATCTCTGTCGCTCTCACACTTGTTTGGCATGTTCTCCATCTCGCTTCTCTCTTCTATGTGCTCTTCTTTTACATTTGTTCCTTACTATGACGGTATTCCTAATTATATTCTAAAATATTTTGATAATGGGGTGAATATTTTGAGGTCATTTAGAGTAGTAATGGCTTCATTGCAGGCAGGAAATCTGGCCTCTGGTCCCCTGGCTATGATTAAAGAGTAAGATTCTGTGGATGAAGATATCCCAGCACATCCAGCTTGTTTAATACTCTTCAACTAGCACATCATGAATATGTAGCACCATATTCATGGTGAGCTCTGAGAGCTAGCTCTCTCTCTCTCTCTCTCTCTCTCTCTCTCACACACACACACACACACACACACACACACACACACTCTCACAGAGAGAGAGAGAGAGAGATCAGAATTTGCAGCTTCTTCATCTTACACACACATACTGAAGTTTACAAAATTACAAATGTTTTAGGTCAGGGTCAGACACTGAACCATTGTTTCCCCTGTGTTTCACTAGATTTGTAAGTAGCATTTTCAGGACCTTACATTACTACTGCTGGAACAAGGACCGAGTTGAGTTCTAAGACTCTTAAGTTCCTGTTCCAGAGTAGGTATTGTTCTGTGAATTAGGAACTATTATGGTGGCATGTGACATAATGAACATCACTAATTGGTCAAACATGAGTGTCAAAGAATGATAAGCCTATTGCCTGACATTTTTATCCACCTGTATTTAGTAAATAACCAACTATTAATAGAACTTTATATCAGATGCTGCATTTATGGCCTCCAAAAGGTAGATTTTTCATGTACATTTGTTTTTACGCAAGTATTAAATTAAATGTGGGTGGATTGTACATGTTTCTAGTGGCACACAACTTAATGCTTTATTTATGTTTATGGTGTCATTCTTCACAATTAAACATAAATACATACCAGGAGCTTTGCATTTGCTGTTCAGAATACTTCCATTTAGTTCCTCGAAAGGTTCTACAAAGTGGTTTCAGTTCCAAAAACATTTAGTTCCCCAAAATGTTCCACAACCTTTGTGGTAATGCAAAATGTACAGGAGTGTTTGGCATCAGAAAACTGAACCTAGGCTTTTTCCCATTGCATTCAGCACTGAAGGGCTCCAACAGTATGTTTTTAGTATCTGCTGAAAGGTTGCATCAACAGAAACTAATGGTACTCTGTGGTAGGTCAGTGAGTATGCATTCTGTGCAACACACACAAACAAAGGCACCATTAAAAAAAAAAAAAATTATAATAAAATTTGAGATGATGTGTGAGGGGGGGACGTAAACAGCATTTGAGGGATTAACTATACTAGATCAAATTTGGTTTTAACAATGGTGTAAACATGAACTTTGATTACTTTTTTGGGCACAGAAATGATGTAGTAGTTTTTACTGTCCCCACTAAGGGAATGAATTAGAAGGTGTCCCCCATCCCCCCTCAAGCTTACATGGAAGAGTTCCCTGGGCTTGGGGCAGGCTGGAAGTCTCTCTAGAATAACACACAGTCAAGTAGCTTGCATACATTTTCCCAACACAGGATAACATTTTTGTGTGTGTGTGTTATGGCAGGAGAGACTTTGATGGGAATAGATCAGAGTGTGTCGTGTGTGTGTGTGCGCGTATGTATGACAGAAGCTTTGAGGAGTCCAGGGAGCATGCAGAGCCAAATGTCGGGAGCTCAGTTCTCTTCCTGCCTCTCATCCTGCTGTTGTTGCCCCTGGGGATGTACAGTACTCAAGCACATACACTCATACTCTCTCACTCACATACACACATACAGTCAAAATCTCTTACTGACCTCACCAATTTATAAGTGCTTTAGTTCAGGGCCAAAGACCCAGAACCACTTTTCCCTGTGTTTGATAGGAATGAAGTGTCTCCTCCTCTTAGATCTCTGCCCAGGTGTGTGTGTGTGTGTGTGTGTGTGTGTGTGTGTGTGTGTGTGTGTGTGTGTGTGTGTGTGTGTGTGTGTGTGTGTGTGTGTGTGTGTGTGTGTGTGTGTGTGTGTGTGTGTGTGTGTGTGTGTGTGTGTGTGTGTGTGTGTGTGTGTGTGTGTGTGTGTTTAGAGAAGTCCAACACACTCATGCATTTTGGGGGATGTCAGATGGTAGTAGAAAATTGTCTCTCCCCATACCAACTGGAAGCCAATAAAATGTGATTCAGCAAACTAAGGAACATGTTAATCTGATGCAGTTTGGGCCATTAAATATGGAATTGATGATGAGACTGGACCATTTATGAATGTCTGTCTATCTATCTATCTATCTATCTAAACAGGCTGTGCACCACAACTGGACATTCAGAACTACATAATGTTTTTTGTAGCAGATTTACAGTAACTGTGACAGAATTGTGTTTTTGACTCCTCATAACTATGCAAGGAAGCGTAGCATGATATTCATGCATATTTCATGCAATGTCATTCAAATTGATAATGATATCTATGCAACAAAGAAAAACAGTTCAGCATCCTCCATATTTACTGTGTAATTTTGCCATGTGCTGGCAAACTTTTACAGTGGGTATTGTTGGTATCTCACAGCTCCAAGGACACTGGTTTGATCCTGAACTCGGGTTACTGTCTGTATGAGGTTTGGCATTTTTACGTGGGTTTCTTCCAGGTTCTTTGGTTTCCTCCTACCTCCCTTACCAGTAGGTGGTTTGGCTATACTAAATTGCCCCCAAGTGTGATTGAGTGTGGAGTGGTGTCCCAAACAGGGTATATTCCCACCTTGTACTCAATGTTCCAGGATTAGACTTCAGATCCACCATGATCCTAACTAGGTAAAGGGATTACTGAAGATGAATAAATGAAAAAAATGAATTTTCAGAACCATCATAAAGTTTCCATAGCTGTCATAGTCCTTGCAGTATGATGGAAACACAAATCAAAAGCTCATCCTTCAACTTGTCCTCAAAAGGTTTGCTGAATTTCTGTTGCACTGCATGTTTTTGAACTGAGAGTGGACTCAACACAAAAAGGATCCCTCTACATTAGCTAGGTTCCTGCAGAGAGGACTTTTTTTTCTGAGAAAAACACACACACCCATACGGTATGTGCATGTCGCTCTTCCTGAGTGTCACTCTGGGTTGCAGTAGTCATGTCCTCCTGCTGGGAATGTAAACACATTGCTGATCAGCCCAGTGTCACTGCACATAAACCACCTGATCTCCACTACACATCCACACCTCTTCCCTAATCCCATATATTAATACCTTATTAAGGCTGTACCCCATGAGATGCATAAATACTCACACACAGACAAACCCTGAGCGCTGTCATAGATATGATCAGAGCCTTCACTTTCCTTCAACACTCTTTCTCTCTAGTAAACAGGATCAGGCTTTATGGGTTATGAAAGCTGAGCTCCTTATGTTAACATGCTTTTTGAAGATTATGCCGGTGGTAAACATGCATGTCAAGAGTGAGACGGCGATAAGAGTGACAAGGGCAATTACGGTGAAGAGAGGGAGGCAGAGAGGAAACTAACCTGCTCTTCTGAAGTGTGTACTGAGAAAGCTGATAAGAAAACGAATGCTCGCTGCTCATTATATTCATATACATATATATATATATATATATAGGAAAGAGATTTACAGGTATATTTTATGCTTGTTGTAATTTTTACCTCCCAGAAAAGCAGAAGTGGACTTTGTGAATTAGATTGATTTGTGGACAGGCTTGCTGGAAAACAGACCTTAGAATGTAATGTAAATTAAATATACAATTTAAATCTGGATCAGACATTAGATAACCCTGCATCCGAATTATTAAAGACGTGCAATATAATCAAATCAAGTCAACTCAAATAATTTAATTCAATGTGATGTATTATATGCTATTCTAGTGATGTAACACAAGTAATGTCTTTTATTGCTTTGGTTTTGTGAAAGGGATCTGCATGGTTCTGTTCTCTGCTTTGAGTTGTGCTTGATAAAATTCAGCTCCAGGATCCCAACCTGTCTGACTTCAAACCACTGTTACTCAACAGAGTTTATTGTTCATGCATCAGTCATCGGTCTTGATTCTTCTATACTTCTACAGCATTCAACACAGTTAACAATATCCTGCTGTCTATTCTCACCAGACTCGAACTGGACATGGCAATGATTCCTTTTATACCTGGGGAGATTCTACATCTGCTTCCTGTAGAATTTCTGTTGGTGTCCCTCAAGGCTCAGTGTTTGTGCCTCTTCTCTTTTCCCTCTAAACTCATTCTACTGGTTATGGTGATCTTCACATAGCTTCTTCTACCACAGTTATACTGATCACATCAAGTAGTCTTTTTCTACTTACTCTTCAATATACAAATTGCTAATCACTTTAACATTGTTCCTAATAGTCTAGGAGCTAACTAACCCATGTGACTGATGTGAAGGTACATACACATGCAAACACTACTGGAGTTCTCTAAAAGAATAACAATTATGAACATAACCTCATAGTACAGGGGTATATAAATAAAATAATATTTCCAGAGATTTTGTGATTCATGATTCCAGCCTTGTTCTTTACATGAAATCAACGGACTGTATATGTCCATATATTAAAAAAAGTTGTGTTAGCAGGTTTTGTTTGCTACAGTGGATGAAGTCTCATCATAGCTCGCTCCTTCATCTTTAGGACACATCTGGAACTCATTCTGACAGCCTTCTGACAGCTGATACACCCACTTTGTGTTCTACAGGCATAACTCCCTCCCTCTCCATCTCTTTCTCTCCATCACTTTCTTTCTCTCTCTCTCACACACACTTGCCTCTTTGTGTTACTCTCTTGCTCTCCAGTGTACCTGTCTTCATCAGCTGTCTTGAATATCTAATACCTAGTGTATTCCTGCTCTTTAAACCAGACAATTCATCAGGCAGGCATGCAACAAGAAATCTCAATTTGCTAGTGGGAATATGGCAGAAAAGTTGGCTGTAACTTTCTTCATCCTTTTAATGTCAGTATGATTAGTTAACTTGATGTATTTGTGCTACAGCACAGACTGTCTTAAAGTTAACATTTAAGATATGAGTAATTGTCATGTACTGCATTGTCGATAGAGACATTCTGTTTTTATTATGGTCTTTGTGCTGGGTTTTCTTAAATAGCATTGCCACCAAGTTAAATTTCTTTTGTCATGCCCCCTTTTGTATTAACTGACAATATGATGTAAAGATTGGGTGGGTCAAGCGTAGAAAAATGTGCTCCAATAGAGCACTGTCTGAAACCTCCACAAACCACATTCCAAAATCTAGTGGAAAGCCTTCTCAGAAGAGTGGAGGCTGTTATTGCAGCAAAGGGTGACCAATTCCATATCATTACCCATGGTTCAGAACGGGATGTTCAACGTGCACATAGGGCTGTGATGAGCGGGTGTCCGCATACTTTTGGCCATATATTGTACATGTGTCTTTTCCACTTGCGTATACAAGTGTACGGAGGGGGGAAAAACCCTTCTTATATGTAGTACATATCCGAAGGAAATGGTGGTGTCCAAACTTGTTCGCAAGTAGCCGGTGATTCCACTTGTTTTATCAGCTGATCTTGGTCTTCATTCTACTATTTGGTGGGTGTCCTATGTGGCTGAAATAGGACACACACCCAGACCTCTTTGTAGTACAGCCTTGGAATTGATTCATCAGTGATTGAATTGTTCACTCTTCCCATTTCACCCTTTCCATTTTTCTCTCCTCTTTGAGCAGTAGAGTCAATTAAGCACATCATGGTCTTAATTAAGCACATCATGGTCACATCAGCATGTGGCTCCTGCCTAAAATTCTTGCTCTTTTAGCACATTCATGGCTCTGGTCTCTCCAGAGGTAATTACAATACTATGAGTATTCCCTGTGGAAATCTTTCTACCCTCAGTAGAACACATGGGAATTAATAGTGTGTGTGTGTCAATAAAGGCCATAAATCACTGAAAAACCAGGCACAAACATTAGCTGATGCCAATTTCACATTAGTTGGGGTGTGTTTACTAAAAAGCACAGGGTCTGGAGCATGTGTGTGCATGTGCATCCTCCGTGTGTGTGTGTGCGCGTGCGTGCGCGTGCGCGCACAGGTCCTCTGCAGAGTCTGGTTATGTTTGTGGGGTGTGTGTGTGCCACAGAGAACAGTTTCTGGTCTGGTCTGCACATGCTTCATTTAGAGATCAAAGCCATGTGCTGATGAGTTATCCTTATAGACCATGATGCCTTTTCAAGCTTTAGCATCTGAGTAAATAAAAACCCAGCAGTCTACTCTAGCCCTTAATGTATCAGGTGATCGCAGCATGTGATAACAGGACAGAATCAATAGTCATCCCTTGTTTGCATCCTAAAACCACTTTTAGTATCTCTTTTATGTAAGTTTCTGAGGAGCCTTTGACTTCCAAGGGATTTAAGAGGTTGTATTTAAGAGATGTTTCAAGAACCATCTCATGAAAGCCGCTTTGGATTATGAAAGCTTCACCTGTCTTTAAAAAGAATTCTCAGCTTTTTTTAAAATGTAGAGATATAAACATTTATTATATTCTAGGTTGCTGCTTAAACTGCAAAAATAACCATCAATAATTTATTAAGCTTATTGCTCATATTTTTTTTCGTTCTTTCTGTTTAAGATTAATCAATAGTGTATTAATAAATGATTGTTGGGGATCTGTGCTGCCCTCTGTCAGTTATTTCTGCGCCTCTCTCTCTCTCCCGCCCCCTCCCCCAGTGCTGTTTTGATCCTGCTCATTTTTATGTTTTTCATTTTTATTCTGATCATTTTATTGCGTTGTAACTGGAAGCAGTGTATTTACATACATTTGTATTTACTTAGGTTTCTACAATTATTTTAGTTTTTTTATTTATTTATTTTGTTTTGTTTTGTTTTGTTTTTTTTACAAATAAGTATTTATCAGTATATTTATTATTGGTAATTTATTTAGCTACTTATATTTGTCTTGGGTAACTGATCCACATAAAATCAGGTTACTCTGTGTGTGTGTGTGTGTGTGTGTGTGTGTGTGTGTGTGTGTGTGTGTGTGTGTGTGTGTGTGTGTGTGTGTGTGCGCGCACAAATCCATTACTGTGTATCACCATACCACAACACTTTTTTCCTCCCCTTATCCCTCCCTCCTGCTCCTCCTCTTTTCCCATTCTGACTTTCAGTCTCTCTGCCCTCCAGCCAATGATGTCCTCTTTTAACATCCACTTGTCCTTTAACTTAGTAGTGCACAATACAGACATGCATCCATGTTTAAGTGTGTCATCTTAACCGAGATGTCACACTCCAGTTGTTTCCCAAGTAAAACTGTAAAGTCCTATAGAGAAAAAGCTCAGTGTTTGTATTAAGAAAGTGCAGTTATAGCATGCAACATTGTCTTAATATAGAGAACGTTTTGAAAAAGCTAGGCGGAAAATCTTTTTTTTTTTTTTTTGCCTTCCACACTTTTTCCAGGCAGTGAAGGTTAGAATTTAGAAGGTAGATTATCTGGATTTCAAGGTGTTTTTGCTGTCTGATCGTTTCCTATACACACGCTACATGAAACAATATCATATGATCATTACAAGGGATCATTCAGATCTTTGCTGTGGGGAAAAATGAATGAGCTAAATCTGCACTGAATTAAATATTCAAAGACTTGTTTGTAATATCTAAGGATATTTAAAGCTTTCAAAACCTAAAATACTCTTCTAATATTCACTGCTGTTTATTTAAGTGGGGGGGGGGGTGTGTAAGACCATGTTTTCATGTTTTTAATAACTTCAAGTCTACAGCTAAGTGATTATTAATTAATTAAAATGATTCTCAAATTTATTTGAACTTCTGGCTTAAAAACTTTTGAAGCAGCACCACTGAAAGAGTTTTTGCGCTTATGCATAAGTCACTGCCTTAATTACTGGCAGGACAGCCATGAACTGAGGAACATCACTGAGCATGAAACATGAATAAAATCCATACAAGGAGAAAGTGTGTTGGGGGGGGGAAATGCAGAGGTAGAGAAAAATATCTCCTAGCTTTGGAGTACAACTCAAATTCTGCAAAAGTTGTGACAGTAGGGAAAATGCAAATAAAAACAAAGAGGGGTGATTTGTAAATGTACTTTGACTTATACGTATAAGAACGTTTAAAGACAAGGTATTTGATGTTTTACTTAATCAACTGCATAGTTTTTTGAAGATAAACGTTTATTTTGAAATTGATGCATGCAACACATTCCAAAAAAGTTTGGGACGGGGCAAATTAGGGCTAATAGCGATGTGACAAGTTGAAATAAGAAGGTGATGTGAAACAGGTGAGGCAATCGTCTAATCATAGTATATAAGGAGCCTCCAAAAAAATAATTAGTCCTTCAAAAGCAAGGATGGGTCGAGGATCGCCAATCTGCCAACAGATGTGTCAGTGAATCATCCAACACTTTGAGAGCAACATTCCCCAAATACAAATCGGTAGGATTTTGGGCATTTCACCTTCTACAGTGCACAATATAATTAAAAGATTCAACGAATCCAGTCAAATCTCGGTGTGTAAAGGGCAAGGCCAAAAACCACTTCTGATCTCCGATCCCTCAGACATCACTGTTTTAAAAACCATCATGAGTCTGTTATGGATATCCTGACATGGGCTCGGGAATTCTCTGGTAAACCTTTCAGTCAACACCATTCGCCGCTGCATCCACAGATGCAAGTTAAGGCTTTACTATGAAAAGCAGAAGCCATACATCAACACTGTACAGAAGCACCGCTGACTTCTCTGGGCTCGGTCTCATCTGAGATGGACAGTAGCACAGTGGAATCATGTTTTGTGGTCCAAGTCAACATCATTTCAAATAGTTTTTGGACAAAACAGCCGTCATGTTGTCCGGACCAACGAGGAAAAGGACCATCCAAGCTGTTATCAGCGTCAGGTCCAAAAGCCAGTGTCTGTCATGGTATGGAGGTGTGTCCATGCCCCTGGCATGGGTAACTTGCACATCTGTGAGGGCATTATTAAAGCAGAAAGATAGGTACACATTTTGGAGCAGCATAAGCTGACATCCAGAGCAGGACAACACCAAACCACATTCTGCCCGGATTACAAGCGCATGGTTGTGTAAGCAGAGAGTGCGGGTGTTAGCATGGCCTGCCTGCAGTCCTGACCTGTCTCCGATTGAGAATGTGTGGCGCATTATGAAGCGCAAAATAAGGCAATGAAGGCCCTGTACAATTGCGCATATGCATAGTGGATGCATGGGGAAAATTCCACTTGCTAAACTTAACCGCCTAATGTCTTCACTCAGTGCCCAAACGCTTAATAAGTGTTATTAAAAGAAAAGGTGATGTTACACAGTAGTAAACAGTCAACTGTCCCCAATTTTTTGGAGTGTGTTGCAGTCATCAGATTTTAAATGAGTGTACATTTTCAAAAAGAAATTAAATTCACTAAGTAAAACATCACTGTGTTTTCAATATAGTACAGGATATATTGTATTTTCAAATGACCCATTATTTTGTTTGGGTTTTTTTTTTTTTTTTTTTTTTTTTTGTGTATTTTCTGTACTGTCCCAACTTTTTTCAGATTTGGGGTTGTATACGCAGGATTGAGATGTGAATGTGTTTTCAAAGTTAGCACTTTGTCAAGTTCCACTGTAACTGTGAGTTATTGAGCACTGCCTTGACAGCAGGAACTGGAGCGATGATGAGCAGAAGAAGCTTGAAACTATGGCTCCAAGATAAAACAGGAACAGGCATTAAATATACATGCTGCCTTGTAAAGGTGTCCTGGATTTTAGTTTGCCGCTTTTGTGGATCAGAAATTTTAAAAGAGAAGAGAGATGAAACATGAACATGAGAGAGCAAGTTTCCCAGCTTCACTGACATGCTGTTTGATCTACAATAACTGTAAATCCACACATTTCACAATATAGATATCCTGTGATAATACATTCTACAGGTCTGAACACGTTTTTGTTAATGTGCTCAGTGAACCTCATTAAAGCGGCTTATGGAGAGAAAATGTTTACCTTCAAGATTAGGCTCCATGGTGTATAAAAATTGCTTCTACAACTGAACAGACCAATGTGTTGGGATTTACTTGTTTTTTTTTTTCTTCAGCAGAGTTGGAAAATGATGAAGCTCTCAGCACCACACACACGGACTGTGCGTATGTATTGTGTACTGAGCTACACTTTACCTTGCCTTAATCAATAACTGAGCACCTGTAGCCCAGTTGAGCCAGAAAAATAAAAATATTTGCAAATGTTAATCAAGAAAAAACAATGGAGCTATAAAAAAAAATATTGGAAACGTGCAGAAATGTTTATACCTCAGGCACATGAGGGATCTAAATTCATCAATTTTAACAAAAGTTAGTCAAGATCAGCATTCAGTTTGACCAAGGGGGTCTGTTACACAATATTACACCACAGTGCTGTTGAATCTGATTAGTTAGAAGGAATTAATTAATTTTCTGTCACAAGGTTTAGAATAATGTGCTTGTTGTAATACATTATTGTTTTTATAGTCACTGCTCATTCACAGGTGAATCCACATAATCTAAGCCTAAATAATAAATGGTGGTGTTTTTTTTTTGTTGTTGTTGTTGGTTTTTTTTTGCTTTTTTTTTTTTAAACTGCTGTTATTTAACGAAGTAAAAAGCATAATTGTTGACGTGGTGAATCTTTCTGTAAAGGCACTTTTATTTAACATTTATGGAAGGAGTCTCCATTGTCAGGGCTTTGTAATGGACCGTATGTTCTCCAACATGGGAAAGTCTTTATGAGGCATTTGTGTTTCCTAGATTCTATGTGAAATAGCAAGCTTCTTTTTGTCTTATTTTTTGAGAGCGAGAAAAAATATAGCTGCTATAACATAAGCGATGACTGACAGGAACTGGCTTGACTTATCGACGTTCCACAACAGTAAATATAAAAGATAAAAAGATACGAACTGCCATTCGTTAAATAATTCAAAATTGTAATAGTTGGTGAACTGCTCCAATAGAAGAGGATTTAAACACTTCTGGACCTGGTGTGATGGGTAAAAACACCACCCTGTCCTGTCACTTATTATTTTTCCATAACGTCATGTCCCATAGTGTTGAATTCTTTACACTATAATTAAAATGTTCGAAACCATTTCTACACACATTTTCTGTATGAGGCCAAAATGAGGCCCTAGTGTGATTAATATTGTAGGACTCATGCTGTTTCATGCTAGGAGGTTGTGTTGTCCTGAGCTATCTGTTTTGTGTGCATTAGTGTTTTAACTGGGTTTTCCAGCAGATGTATACGCTTCATACTGAGGAGTGTTTGTTCGGCTTTGTGCTGTTGTATGTGTGTGTGCGTGTATGCCTGTGTTGGGTTCTGAGCTCTGTTGCGATGCTGCTTTAATGTGATTTCTGTAGGGAAGCTCGGTAGGAGGCTTGTCACTCTCGGCTGTATGTGACTGATCCTTCTGTGTGTGTTTGTGTCTCTTACAGGTCCAGCAGCAAAGTTGCTACAGCGCACCCCTCGGCGTCGAGGCCAACAACCCAAACTACTGAACAGCCCAGAGGATAGTATTTACTACAGCCAACTCAATGTGAGTCCAAAGCCAGACTATAGCCCTTTGTCCGACTTTGTTTGCTGATGATAATAGAGTTAAATGTACCTGTGCCAGAGCCGTGAGCCACACGGGCCTCCTCCTGAACCAGCAGCTCCCCCACACTCAGGCTCTGTTGTCTCCAGCATGGGCTTCTGCTCTTTATCTGTTGCTTTCATGTGAGGATGTCTGCCTTCACGGTGAATAATTGATGTGGTTTATCAAAGCCGAGCAAGATGCATGCTTCATCAGGCTCACCCCAGCTCTCTTTGATCAAAAAAATTATGCTGTGACTTCTGATATTATCAGCATCTGTTCACATTCAACGCAAAAATCACTTTGAATTAAAAATTAATGATTCTCGCTCGTTCGTTCATTTACTCGTCTTTTCTGACTCTCTCTGACTTTGTGTGTGTGTGTTCTCTCTACAGAGAGCTCTAGATTACCAGGGGAGCAAGAGGAAGCCCAGAAAACTTGGGTAAATAGTTGCCTTTCCTACTTTCTGCTCAGTGCCATATCTAAACAGACCAGGCCCTTTGTGGAAGTGAGGAACCAGAGACGGATTTTGTTTTCTGCTAATGTAAATTCAGATCTCAAAATAAGGCACTTTTAAATAGCTCATGCTTTTTTTTTTTCTTTTTCTTTTTTTAATTCCAGGGAGGGCAGTGAAATTGTACATGAATGCAAATTTAATTGTGAAATATGTATATGTCTGCTCGCTCTCACTCTCTCACTCATCCTTGTTGGCACTTAGAGGATGAACATTTTACTACATATTTCTCCCTGGAGGAAAATAGAGTGTAAGGTTTCTATGAGAGAGTGTGCTAATGTATTTTCTTGCTTTGTCTCTGTTATGTCTCTTTCTTGCCATTCCTTTACGTTTAATTGTGCGTCCCGTATTTGTCTATTCTTCCCACCGTCTTATTGCATCCATTTCTTTCTTTATTTCTTCCTTCAACATATTTCACACCTCAGCCAGATCAAGCTTCTAGATGGAGAGGATGAGTATTATAAATTGTTGTTGGCGGTGGAGTCTGTCCCTGAGGAAGATTTCTCTTCTATCCCTCCTCCTCCTCCCCCCTCTGGTCCTGCTCCGGTTTCTCCGCTGAAGAGAGAAGCTCTGCTCAGCCAGAGCTAAAGAGAATAACACAGTGCTCGACCCGAGCCCCGTCCTAGTAAATAGCAGGGTAGGGTTTTACACACACACACACACACACACACACACACACACACACACACACACACACACACACACACACACACACACACATATATATACATATACATATATATACACACACATACATACATACATACATACATACATACATACATACATACATACACACAGTACACATACACACACATAGAGTACACGCACAGTACACACATTCACTCACACATACATACAGTACAGGCACACACCCAGAGAGACACGCACAAAAGGAGTAAATCCGTTTTCGGTAATACATTCTGAAATTTGTCAGTCCACCTGCTGAGTGATTTAAGAATATTCAGTTCACCATGTTGCTGAATATATCTCTCAAATCAAGTTTTTGGGAACTATTAACCCAGCCGTGATGCCAAACAGAAAATTTAAACTTGTACCAAACAAAAAAATGACCATAGATTAACAGAGCTAATTAGATATTACATAAACAATTGACTTAATATGTAAATCAGCAAACATAATCATTCACCAGACATCAGCCAAATGTGCTCAGCACAAGATATACTTTAGTACAAGTATTCATTTAATTCCATAATATTTGTCAATTGAATGTACACCCACTCACCATCAAATGTCTACCTTAAGAGAAACACATCAGAGGCATCATATATGTAGTATTTTTTTATATGGATACACACAATGAGAGACAAAGAACACTGTAAAGAACTCCCTTACCAGCATAATACTGGCTTGGCTCAGGAATTCAGAATAAATTATTTTATTTATTTCAAAATTAGTCAGTATCATGTAGTAACTGTTTCCTTGGAGAACAAGCACTGTGGCCTAGAATATAGCAAATTCAGGATATATTCTCTCTCTCTACCCCCCCCCCCCCCCCCCCTCTCTTTCTCACACATTCTCTCGCTCTATTAATTTCAATAAATTATTCTGTATATTAATTGTCTATTTCTCTGTCTGTCTTCTTTCTAATTATTTATTAATTTCCGTACACGTTTTGCTTTGATATCCTTAACAGAGCAGATATTAAATAAATACATAATGACATTAATAACATGCTTTAAGCAAATTTGACAGAAGAGTTGCTTTTTCTGGCATAGGGCATTCCGTATTCACATGGAACATCAGTGGTATTCTGTTCCCGCATAATCGCAGCTCAGCGACGTGAATGGCTTTACTACTACTCGCTTGGAACCTTGACCGAAGTGGTACTAAGCAAAAGTACCAGGTACTATCCACAGTGGAAGGCCCCCCAAAAGCAAGTCGAGTCGAGCCGAACTGTGCAGTGGAAAAGTTCCATATATGTGAGCCACACAGTGAGGGAGTAAGGATTCTCCTTAATGAGAGGTTCCGTGTTTAGCCTGAATAAATGTGTCATTTAATACCGACTTTGCATATGGTAATATTCTATTAATTGAATCATTTATCTCATTACAGACAAAATTATGACAAAGCTTTCTTAGATTTCTAAATCTTGCTTGTTACCAATTTCCAAACAGGCATTTATCAAAGTCGCTCCTGTCACGGCTGAATCCAACATCTTCATATCGAGCACTACACAGGTTCTAGAACATCGTTATATTACATCCTTGTTAAGGTCCGTGTTCAGTGAAGAGGAAAGGCGTTTGGAATAGGGCCTGACCATGTATTTGTACAGGGCTTCAATAATACAACATTATACCTGCGTGAAGGCGAGTGGAAGATGGCACCCACGTTAAGGTGGCACTAAACTGCAGTGGAAAAGCAAAGCGAGCTGAGTTGAGTCGAGCTGTACCGTGCAGTGGAAAAGTGGCTTTAACTTACATACTAGGCAGTGGTAACTCAGTGGTAAAGATCAGAACTACTTATCAGAAGGTTGTGAGTTCAGATCCCAGCACTGCCAAGCTGCCACTGCTGGGCTCTTGAGCAATGCCCTTAACCCTCAACTGCTCAGTTGAATAAATTAGATAAATGCAAGTTGCTCTGGATAACAGGGTTTGCCAAATGTAATAAATGTCTACTTTTCTTTGCTGATATACAGACAGACCAACAAACACACACACACATGTTCTCTTTTAAACAGAGTATCCCGGTGTTGTAATATCTTGAACTATAATCTTGGTTCTGCAGGGACATACAGGACAGGCTTATTGAGCATACAGACAGAATCTACAACTGGAGCAGTGAGCAGGACCTCCCATAGCAAATACAGATCATCCACATCTCCATTTCAAAGCCTCAAATAAAGTGCAGGAAATTCCACAATGCTTATTCTCTCATTTAGATCTTTGATATCCTTTTTTTCATTAAATATATCTTATCATGTCAATAATGATAAAAATCATTCAATTGAAACTACTTCTTCTGAGGAGTGAGATAACCGGCGTCCCCTCTGTTGATCCTCTTATCCAAGAGAGACAGAAAGACAGCTCTTAAAAAGAAATAAGGCTGTTCTGATTGTGATGCAATTGCTGCTCATTTATATTTCTTGTATTTATCAAGGCACCTGAACTGAGTAAATAATGTTGTGCTGGTTGAGGATGGGACAACCACTCAGTGAAAAATCTGCAGAAACATGTGAGGGTTTTTGTGTTGTTTTTTTTTTATATAAACTGTATAGGCAAGAAGATTTGTGGCACTGTTTTTCCAATTTGCATATCATGCTTCATCTCGTTTTGTTGACACCCCAGGGCCCAGGCAAAGATTTTGATCTCTTTATAGGGTGATAGAACTGACTGTGCACTTGTGCATGTTTTGGCTCACTCTGTCTCTGTGATGCAGTTTACACTTCACAGGTGTGTCATTATACAGCCACCGAGGTAAATTTCATCTGTTCACAAAAATACATATTAAAAACTTCATCCAGTTATTATTTGTTCAAAGATTATATTGCTGTATGATTTTAATGTAATGTTAATGTTTGCTGTTTGAGAGGCCACAGCCATTTTGCATAAAAAAACACTTCCTGGTTTATTTCCTAATACTATACATTAATTTATTTAAGCAAAAAAAGAACCGATTCAAGATCAGACCTCTTGTTCTGTGATGTCTCAGTAACAATAGTTTAATCACAGCAATCCAGTGCACGTAATAATGTAGTATGTATTGTACTCGGAGTGTAGCCCTAGTTTGAATTACTGCCCAAGGTGTCCAGTTTTTTTGTTGTTGTCGTTGTCCCTCAGAATCTTGAAATAATTCAAATATTCCATGTGGATTATTTTCTATCTGAGAATATTCAGACTCTCAGAAGCACTCAGGATGAAATAGGTCACTCCAAGACTCTCTTTATACTACATGGAATCTGTTAAGAGATCTTACTCCCTAGATCATTTTGTCCCTGCTTTGGCATGGAAATCAATTTTAGAAAAAAAAACTCCCAAGTTTTGTTGTTTCAGTGAAAACCTCTGAAGTGCAGTGCCTTGGTGGAGTTTCTCTTTCACTAATTTCCTCGTCTCCATGTGTTCTGGCTAACCACTAACCGAACATAGGAGATAAGATTACATTGTGCAAGAAATATTTTTTAAGTCGTACCTTTCTTCTGTTTTTCTACAAATCGGCCTAACTCTTAAGCAATACGAGGTGTCTACAGACCAGTCATAGGCTTAGATCCTTCCCTAAAGTTCCACAAAGACGTCAACAACATAGGTCCTGCACCTGTTTCTGTTAATACCATTCTATAAAAGCATGACTGCCCATTATTTTCTTCCTATTAAAGAGTCGTGTTCATCTGGAGCTGCAGACAAACTCGTTTAATGTGGTTCATGTTGCACACCACCAAAGTTATTCCTTTTTAGCTGTTTGTTCTAAACTGCATTTCTTCCCTTCTTCTCCATCGTACCAAAAGCAGTACCACCTTTTAGATATTTCAGAGCTGTAATCCTTCAGTGGAAGGCAGAAAAAAAGTATTTGTTGTCAGACAGGATATTCTGTCTCATATTAATAGTGAGGGCCGACTTCAAAGGATGAGCACAAATAGACTTGCATTGTCCTGCCTCTATATCCTTCAGAGTTCAAAGCAGGAGTTTGAATAGCAGTGTTTCTAAAGCTTCTCTTTTAGACCTGCTGAGATGTAAAGCAGGTAACCTGCTATTGACGCACATGCACACAAACACGCATGCTGATATATATGCGCAGAGTTGCTGTTAATACATTCTTTACTAAGCTTCATGCTAATACTAAGCACCGCCATCACACGCATATGATAAGACTTGGCATTAAAGCTCTCACTTTGTGCAAGTCATCCTTGCAGGCACATCCCTGCTGTCTCTAGTATTGAATAAGCAGGTAGTTTAAGATATATTTACTTTTAACCCTATGTGCTGATTGATGCCTAAGTGAGGGACATGTGTAGCAGGCAGACAGATGTCAGATGTGTGTTGTCAAGGGAGGGGGGTTCTCTGTCGAAGCACCTTCCCTATAGACTGCATTAATGAAGACAGAGAAAGAGAGAGTGAGTGAGAGAAGGGGAAGGAGATAAAAGAGAGAGTGGAGTATGCACATCAAAGAGTTGCTAATGATGGGAGATGCCATTAGGGGTTGTAGTGGCCTTTGTTTCTGCTTTCTAACACCTGCAATTTGTTGAGGGCTTTCTATGTACCACTGAATTACCCACATTTGCATGACTACTGTGTGAATACAAAAAGGAATATATATAAAAAAATTAAAAAAAAAGATCCCCAAAGAGTTTGGGTGCCTTATACTTAAGCAGTGCTTCATGTCTTTTAAGGAATAGCTAGCTGATTACCTAGCTGATGATGCAATATAATATAGGATTTCACAAACTAGATTTAACAGGCATGTAACAATGCAACGTATGGTATCATTTCGTTTGATAAGTGGCTCTCGATTCGATAAGTTGGCATGTCGAACAATGCATTCAACAGACTGCATAATAAGGCATACGATTCATCCTACATACCACTGATTCTTTCAGTCGGCATTACCCAGCTATTTCTATCTAGATTAGAGAAATCACAGTAGCAATTTCACAGTAGGAAGTTCACAGCTGCAGATATGAGATTCTACTCAGTAGTGGAAAGTGCAGGATTCAAAAACATGTTTGAGCTACAAAGAGCTGAGGGACAGCATGGTTGCCATGTTCAGTATTTCTTCCAAATCCAAGTTTTGAAACAAGTTTACAGATGCAAAACGATGTCAGTTAAGGCACAAGAAAAAAATGTCTTGGGCTAGTTTCAGGTCTTTTGGTGCCATTTTTGAGATGTTGTTAGTGTGGCGATTTTGCCATGGCCTGGCAACCCTGCTCAACAGTAAAAGCTTAGCCAGAGAGCGCTAATGCTTAATTGGCCATGTTTCATTTTGTAACATTTTAATTAACATCTTTGTTTCATTATTTGCTGCTAAGAGTCTGAATGGCTCATGCAAACAATCATTATTAAGTTTCATTTACTGTACTTGTATAATGTTGAATGTTGGACTGTTTTAATCAATTAAAAATGGATCATAACAAAGTAGAATTGTGTATAACATTACCCCCTTAACATTTAATGCACTATGCACCATCAGTGCCTAGCTATCAGTACTTACTGCTACAGCAGGACTATAGTGTAGTAATCCATATGACCATATGGGTGAGCATGTATCCTGTCTCTTCTGAAAATGAGCTTATTTAACATTTCTGGGCCTGCGGGATTTGGAGGGAACTGTGGAGCAAATCAGAGCGTGAAATTGCGATTAGCCCCCGTTGTTTGTACCGATTGAAGGAGGCTATAGCGCTTGGCATGGCCAAAGGTGTAACCTGTTTTGTTTGGCCTTGCTGAAGTCCTTCCAGATGGAGTGAGCAGCTGCCATTGAGTAAATGTGAGCTGTGTGTGCACAACAAGGATGGCTCAGGTCCTTTTTAGATTCAGGAAGCAAAGAAACAAATCTGTCGCTCACAGTCGGGAGGAGCAGCCTTAGAGAAACACCTCGAGCTAGAGCAGCAGCTCTCCAAGTTCAGCTCCACTGTGTCTGTGCTGCCTGACTGCTATATATCGGACTCAGAGGAACACCTTCACACGGTGCTGCTAGTCCTCAAGTGTGGATGGATCGCATTAATAATTGAAAAATAGTCTCTTCCAGTATCTGCTTTTCAGACGAAGGACCTCCTACTACTCTTTAAGAGGCAACAGTATTACTGTACAGAATATTCATAGCCACATCTAAAGGTTACCAGAACACAAAGCAGCCTACTGGAAATCTTAACCTTAGTCATTCATAGCAGCACCATTACTACCCCATTTATGGCATTTACAGATGCCATTATCCAGAGTGACTTACAATTATCAATTTTTAAAAAATATATACAACAGAGCAGTTGATGGTTAAGGACCTTGCTCAAGAGCCCAGCAGTGGTAGCTTCGTGGTGCTGGGATTTGAACTCATGACCTTCAGATCAGTCCAACAGCGTAACCTGAGAGCTACCACTTACCCCAAATTTATTTTCCAGTATCAGCATGTACACCTGTAAAAGTGTCTTTATCCTCTTATACCACAGCAATTTACCAACAATTACATTTTTTTCTTTAGTAAGGAATACACATTTCATACATTTTGTCCATTTGTAGTTAGTGTTGTGTAATATTAAGGACTGTTTGTGAAATATATTAGTTCCTGTCACTTGCATTATAGCAGCTATATACATTCATTCCCTCAGCAGCCTCTCTTTATTTCTCTCTTTTGAAGTTAATAAAGCAAATGCAGTTTGTAATGTTGCCAAGAAAACAAGAAGCG
The DNA here is from genome assembly GCF_001660625.3 of Ictalurus punctatus. Classification (NCBI taxonomy): domain Eukaryota; kingdom Metazoa; phylum Chordata; class Actinopteri; order Siluriformes; family Ictaluridae; genus Ictalurus; species Ictalurus punctatus. The sequence continues at coordinate 23,444,987 of NC_030421.2, forward strand.
CAATGTCCTCTGTCCTGAAGTCTTTCCCGCTTCAAAAAACTTAAAGGAATAGAACTAACTGTGACCATGCAAGCAACAATGTATGTGGATAAGCACTTTAATACAAACCTGTGACTTTAAAAAGAATAAAATAAAATAAATAAATAAAAACCATTCATAGTACCTTCCTGCCATGTGCTACTGTGAGTTTAGCTTCTTTTATTGAAAAATGTTTTATCAGATATAACTTAATTTTACTAGTTAAAGTGGATGCTACAACAGTTAGGTCAATTTGATTAATGAAGCAACTTCCAGTACGATCAATTTCGAACGTGGCCTCAGCGATTACCCTGCATCAGCAGCTCTCTGCAGCCCACAGTCATGCCACACACAGAGCTTTGGCTGCTGTTTGGATCATGACCTCTCCCTCCTCTCATGACCCTAGGTCAGTCTGGGTTTGACCTTTAAACGTGCAGCCAAGCTTTTGCCTGGCAGCTTGAAGAGGGCCAGCCATATCAGATTTCAGGGGAAAATGTTGGAGAGTCGGGAGTGCAGAGCAGTGCACTGGAGCCTGAGTACAATGGCAGCTTTCTGTCAGGCAGCGACTTCAAAGGCTGACTGAGTGACTGCTCTGAGTTAGACTTTGTTGTAGATCACTGAGGAAATTCACAGATGTTTTCTCATACGAGACACCATTACGGCGGCTCAAGTACCCAGTAGCCCCGAGCATTTCTTTCTCTCACTTCTCTCATTTCTCTTTTTCCATCTTTCCTGTTCTGGCTCTCTCTTTCCCATGCTCCCTTTCTTGTGTGTGAGACAGATGTGGAACCAATTTTTCCTTTTTTCCTGCAGTCTGTTCATAGAACATAAAAAGACAATTTATTCACTCGGACCTTTCAAGTGAGAGACCCAAATAAGGAAGTTAATGTCCTTTTTTAAATATAGAAAGTTCTAACCAAGTAGTGCATAACAGTAAAATGTGTTAATCACTGTGTGTGCTTCAGATACAGTTTAAATGAATGTTCATGTAATTTAATTAAACCCATGTATTGATCATTCCTTATCATGATTAATTAATATCTATCTTTCTCTCTGTCTTTCTCACTGTCTCCACATACAGATTGCCATCTTCAAGTCCTAACCAATAGATGTATATTGTATTTTACAGGAAATACTGAGGCATTATAGTGTAAATCTTTATAATTTAAAGTGTTTACTTAGGTCATCTTTGGTATGAACAATGGGACCACAAATTTATTATTTAACTTTCATTCGATTTCTGAGGTTTAATTGATGTCAGTCTTAATCTAATTAACTTTTGTAACAATATTTTTCTTGCCAACTGTTGTTAAACAAAAAAAAAAGACTCTGTTCAGAGAACATGCTGTTTAATGTTTCACTTTAGTTTTTATGACATTGTACATTGTATTCATTTACTAAACATACTGCTATATTTTCTTTTAGTTTATTCAATCTATTTGACTAGGGCTTCTCCACCGAACATGTCTTACTACAGCTCAGTACATCAACGCAATCCCAGATCTATCCCTGTCCCGGGCGAATGTGTGTCATTATCCTATCTGGTAACCTTAACCATGAATGTAGGAGGAGTTTCTCTGGAGGGTCTCTGTTATTGAAATCATAGGAATACGTTCTAAAATACCAGTTAAGATTCAAATAAAAATGAATTTGAAATGGAAACTGGTATCTCTCGTTTGATGTTAGAATGCACGTGGCACTGCTGCATTTTTCTCTCATAGAGTGAAGGTTAAGCACAATTTAATTTTAATAGGAGTTAAGTAAATATGACAATGCTTTCATGTTTATTGAAGATAATAAGGAGCCAACTTTCACTTAACACAGACATTACACTATCCTATTAGGGAAGATTTTTATGTTGGTAAAGTAGTTTTTCCAGCCACAGACATAATCAGGATGTTCCTGCAACTGTGTTTTTCAATGCTCTTCACTAATTTTCGCGCCACCCGGATGTCCTGGCTCAATCGTGTGGTAAAGAGGGTGACCAAATTCAGCACAGGTAATTAGGTACATCACACCTCTCTTGACAGTGGAAATGGCAACAACATGGAGGATTATGGGTAATGTGCTGAGCTTTACAGCATTGTCCGGTGGAAAAGATATATTTGAATGGGTTCTGGGATAGAGTCGCGACTGGGCATACTAAAACTGAAAAAAACTGTTAAATAAAACTTTTGTCTTGTATGTGATTACTGTGGCCAGTGTTTGTGTGCAACCTTTTCTCTTTTTTTCCATAATCAGCTGTATTTTGTACTACACTGGCAATGAAAAATAAATGAATAAAATGCTTACTGATGATGGTTCAGTTTACTTTAGTTCTAGACTTTATCATTACAACCCTCTAAAACAGACAGTATATAAATGTGAATAGATATTACAGAGATGGGATTTTCTTTGTTCAGTGGGGTTGAGGTCAGAGCTCAGTGCAGGCCACTCAAGTTTTTCCCACTCCAACCTCGACCTCTAATGCCACAGTGCACAAAGAAATCCTATACAGTTTTGTGCTTCCAACTTTATGGCAACAGTTTGGGAAAGACCCATATATGGATGTAATGGATATGTGTAAGTATGTAAGTCTTATTTATAAAGCACATTTATAACAACTTTAGTTGCCCAAAGTGCTATAGATAAGATTAAGATTATAAAATAACAAGGACTAAAAATAGACAGAGCACAAGAAATGAATAAATGCTAAGAGATGAAATAGTGAAATAATAACACCAATAACAAAAAATAAAATGAATAGGAAAGCTCAAAAATCACACATGAAATTATGTTTTTAGTTTTGATTTAAAAATGGTAACTGAAGGCACTCCTGATATCTAGGGGTAGGCTGTTCCACAGCCTTGGCAGCATGACCACAAAAACACAGTCATCCTTTAGCGTCAACTGAGACTTTGAACAGCCAGGGCTGGGCTGCTCAAGGTGTCCACATACTTTTGGCCTTGTAGTGCATATATTGAGAATTTGAAATACATGGCTGAAAACTTTCTGAATTTTATCACTTCACTGCTTTTTTTTAAACTTGTGACCTTATCAGTCTTAGCAACAATGTCCTTAATGTTATACCATTGCTATTAAAGCCATTAGAATTAAATTTTCCTGATTTAACTATCATGTCAGTAACTATAATGCTTATAGTGTAATGTACTGTTGGTAGTGGGGTTTTTTTAATGGGAAAACCTCATACACTTATACTTGACCAGTAATGGCTGATTATAACTGAGTATTCTCGACGTCATTTAAGTGGCTCTTTTAAGATAAAATAATAATAATAATTTCAATCAGTTACATGCAAATTTTCCTTAATTAAACTTTGCCATTTCACAAAAATGCCCCTTATTCACCTGATGGTCATGGTTCTATGCCTCATACTGTTAAAGATAAAGGGGCAATAAAAATAAATTTTGCAATGTTATACATCCACTGCAGGAAAGATGAGGTTGCCCTGGGCCCAGTGGGAAGCCCCAGATCGCCCCTTGGCTGGGAACACAATAATCCCTTCAAAGAAAGCGATCCACTTCCAAATCAATCATTGAAAACTTTTTAGGGACAGTGGGAGTACTTGTAGAAATGCAAAATAAAAAAAATCTGGAACATTATTAATCGTGTTATTCGTCTCTATAATAGAACAAAATGAGCACATTTTAAGTTTGATGTTTAAAAACAGTAAATTGACTACTTAAGTAGTAAATTGACTTATCACTACTTTGTTTAAAATTGCCCTTAGTTATTTAACTTTACTTTTTTTTTTTTAATTTAGCATGATATCTTACTGTGAGATGTATAGGGCATACATGTGGATTAGTTCCACTGTACAAAAAGATACCGTATATAAAGATCATTGGCTATGTTGAAAACACTACCACATCGATTTTATGTGAACTGGACTAAAATGCCATTGACTGTTTAATATTGTGGTGAGTTTAATACTGTTTAATACAGCAGTTGGAGCAATTGAGTACGGGTTGCTTAGATAACTGATGTGTAGACAAGTAGGTGGAGAAGTGGGTGGGTGATTGGAAAACCGTTTCCTTTCACTAAAGATTGAATCTCCTCCCTCAGAGTATCTTAAACTGGATTCCAAATAGCACCCTCCTGTCTATAATTTCAATATAGGCTATTAAATACTAGCTTTTACACCCTAGGTAGCAACTACGTGTCTAATAGGGAGCCATTTGGGATTCCGGCTCAACTTTTCAAGGAAACGCCAAAAGAAAAATGTCATGCTTTTTGACACTTTGACGCCTTTAATTAGCAAAGCTAGTCAACTATGACACCTTAATCACTTGACAAGTGGACTACTGAGGCATCATTTGTCATTTGTTCATGAGAATTCCCATACAGTGGCTTTCAATTAGGGATGACTGAATAACTGGTGGAGCACTTCTTAAGTTAATATTATATTTGTTTTGTAACACTTGAACTGATTTATAAAATAATGATTTCTGTTGACATTAGAGTCGAAACAAAGAAGGCTGAAGGATGGCCCATTTTTTTCCCTATGAGTTTTAAGAAGAATTTTCCCTGTTATGGCTTGTCTTAGCTGAAACAAATGGGTCGAATCCTGATTAACTTTGTGTTGAATCGCATTATCCCGTCTCTTTCGCCCCCCCCCCCCCCGTGAAGCTATCTAACAAGCCTCGTACCAATAGATTTGTGCAGATAACACGGGGGCATTGTGGCGACGGGCCGCGCTACAAATCCTTAATTACAGCATGGGGGGATCGGGTGACTCCGCCATCCAATACCGGGCTCCCCGCGCGGAGAGGGCTCTTTGATCAAGAAAATCCAATTATTTGTGTATATACATTTCCCACATAGTGATTACTTCATTAATTGTCCCGCCTTTATCTCCAACCTGCCCATCCCCCCTAATAATCAGCCCTTTTATCCAGACCAACAAACACACCATAGGAGCTTTGTGGATTCAAAGGATTTGCTTCCCGCTCTCAAAGAGCCGCTATTCTTTGATGATTGGGCAGCGGCAAACTTCAAAGTAATAAATCTTCCTCCTGACTGGCTGGCGGCCCACCAAAGTCCTTATCAAATCCTAAGAAGTGATCCTTCAGTCCCTCAGATGGTCCAAGGATATCTGGAGGAGAGGAAGCGCAGGGACTCCAGTTTTCTACAGGAACACGCTTTTGTGTTTCCCCCAGCGCTCCGACTCTTCGCCTGAGACTGTGAGGAAGAGCGCAAGCAGAAAGTTTGCCATGGCAGCGGTGGCTGTGCTGAGGAACGACAGTCTACAGGCGTTTCTGCAGGTTCGTGTGACGTTTTAAAACCTATTAGAAATTTGGATATTTTTTTCCCTACAAAGTGACTGATATATAGTGGATAATATAGATTTACGCGAATTTTGATCAGTTACAATCATGTTCCTCGATTTGTGAGAACACTTTTTTTTGCCTAATATACACACGTAAACACGTTTTTGTTTTTGTTTTTAAATAAACTTGCATTCGTTTTGTGTTAAAATTGCCACTGACTAAGTCAGAGGCTCCATATGGCAAAGTTGCGCATTTCATTCTCTCCCCACATGCTAACTTTATAACATGTCTTCTTTCTGGATCATTAAGGACCGTACTCCAAACTCTTCACCGGAGAACAACAAGCATTCACCTCTGGCGCTTTTAGCAGCTACGTGTAACAGAATCGGGCACCACCACCACCACCACCATCACCACGCAGCCAACCCAGCCGACTTCATCCAAGTTCCGTACGACGCGACCCTGGGTTCTCCATCGCGCATTTTCCATCCGTGGAGTAACGAGGCGAATCCTCAGCCCACTCTTTCCAGCAGTTCCTCTTTCGGACTATCATCTAAAGCTCCACTTTCCGCGCACCTCCAAGGCTCCTACAGCTCTGCCCATGAGCTGCCGTTAACCCCACCGGCTGAGCCCTCGTACCCTTACGACTTCTCGCCGGTCAAGATGCTACCTTGCTCCGTGCAGTCATTACAAGCCACGTGTCCGCCGACCTACGTCCCCGCTGTGACGTACACGGCTCCCGCACCCATGCCACCCACCGTGCCAGCTTTTGTAGCCGGCCACTCGGGCCTGGTACACCAGCAGCAGAGACAGCTGTCCCCAAATCCGGCCGAGGACATCCCGTGGTGGAGCTTGCAGCAAAGCAACGCTGTGAGTCACCCGTCGTCCCTGGCGCCTCACCGTTTTCCTCTACAGAGGGGTTTAGTGCTTGGCCACACGGACTTGGCGCAGTACCAGAGTCAGATTGCAGCTCTGCTGCACCCCAAATCCCCTCTCGCTTCAGCGCGCCGGTGCCGCAGGTGTCGCTGCCCGAACTGCCAGACGTCTAACTCGAGCGACGAACCGGGTAAAAAGAAGCAGCACGTGTGCCATGTTCCTGGCTGCGGCAAAGTTTACGGCAAGACGTCGCACCTAAAAGCGCACCTTCGCTGGCACTCCGGAGAGAGACCGTTCGTGTGCAACTGGCTCTTCTGCGGGAAAAGTTTCACTCGCTCCGATGAACTGCAGAGGCACCTGAGGACACACACCGGAGAGAAGCGCTTCGCCTGTCCCGACTGCTGCAAGAGGTTCATGAGGAGCGACCACTTGGCCAAACACGTGAAAACACATCAGAACAAGAAAGCCAAACCTCACGAAAAGAGCACCGAACACGTTAAACGGGAAGACACGAGGCACATATAAAGGACTAAAACAATGACTGGTGCGATATCCGCTTCTCCTGACAGCGCACAGGGCATACACAGTGGACTTTCTGAAAATCTGCAAGTTTCTTAACAACCAGTGCAAGTTGGGGGTTTTTTAAGACGTGAAAAGTCGCACAGCTTTGGAAGCTACCTTTCTGGACTTGTAAATATGATTTTCAAGTCTGTACATCAGTTCTCATAGGGACTTTGAAAGATGTTTCATATCCCTGTGCTGCCCATATATCACTAACAAGTTTTGAACTTGTGTTAAGATCTTTGTCTTCGGTGGAAGATCTCACATTGATTGTAAATATATATATTTAATAGCTTTTGTTGAAGGAAAGTGTCAGTTTTTCGCTCCTTGTGGGGTGTTTTAGCATGCTATATTGAAAAGAAGCTGTTAAATTGCTGTGTAAAAATAAAGAACTTGATCATCCACTTAAAGCTGAGTAGTAAGTAAGAGATTTTCACATCAGGGTGAGGGGGAAAATACAGTTTAAGATCTTAATATCGGCTTCCTGGTTTTAGCAAGCCCTTCAAGTAAACTTGACATCAGTGTAGAATAGTGTTAGTTTATATAAACGGAGTAATTATTGCAACCTTGTTCGACAGCAACTTTTACATCACCTAATAATATTATTGTTGTTTATTATTGTAAGACATTAATATTAGCATTACCCCAACCCCCAACAAATGCAGGAGCCATGCTCGTATCACAGCTAGCTTATAGTCAGATGATGGCATCTGAAGTTTGGATAAGTTGGCTGGCACCGCTTTAAATCGATATATGTAAAATATACGGATGTCCATAACTTTAGCTCATTTTACTAGAGTGTATGCCTGTGTGCTGTAAAGTATTTATATTTAAGGTGATTTGCCCACATACTGAATATTTTTTTGCATTTTTATTTTTTTTTTTTTTCTTTTTTTTTTTTCAAACAGTGCAAAAGTTTTACTTGTGTGTGGAGTTTTAGTGAAAATATGTAAAAAAAAAAAAAAAAAGAGCCAGCTGTTTTAACTCTAAGTTGCCTTTAATTCATTTATGTAATTTAAAAAAAACAAAAAACAAACAAACAAAAAAAACCCTGAGAGTTATACTACTCCATTTGTTGGGGTTTGCAATAAGTAGATAAAAGAAGCTCAATACCTTTACAGAACCACAGCATGCTTTTTTTTGTTTTGTTTTGTTTTGTTTTGTTTTTTAATTATTTATTTTTTATTTTTTAGGTTTACTTTCTTAAGTACACATGGAGAGCAAAATAGTTTAGGAAAAAACTAATGTAACAGAATTGCATGTGGTGTGTGCATTTCCACAGATTCCTGAAAGGACTATACATCAAAATTAAATAGGCTTGCTAGATGAGCTTTTTAAGCTTTTAGTGCACAGTGAAACAGAACTTATCTCAAAAATATGGATTGTCCTTATGGGATGATATGGCCATTTCGCAAAACGTCCTAAGTATTTAGGACACTAAGTTAGAACAGAAATCTACTGTGTTATCTGTGTAAAGCTCTTGAAGGCCTGAGAGTGTGATGAATTTCCACACAGGTCAGAGGCTGAACTGCAGTTGTAGTGTACACTCATAGAAAAGGGTTCTTTGATGGTGTGTCTGTATAATTAACAGTGTGTATCCTAATAGAGCTCTAGTTGGAACCCTTTCTGATGGAGGAAAAAGTCTACATGGGTCTACACAGAACTTTTAAGGGTTGCTCTAGAGGGATAACTGAAGAACCTGTAAGGGTTCTAGATTTGACCCTTTTTTATGGGCGTATAAGAACTTTTGTATGCGAATTACAGCAAATATGTTGATGGATGTAGGGCCACCAAATAGTGGTTCCTCAAACTGGTAAAAATGTTATTACTAGTGTCCTCCTTGACACCACTACAGCACCACTTGGACAGTACAGGACAAATCAGAATACAATTTAATTTTATTTATTTTCTGTGAGCTCCTGTGGTATTTTTACTCAGAGACCTTTCCAACAGGGTTTTTGTTTATCTACCCATAGTAAGCAGCACTCATGAACTCCTGAGACAGTGACTTATGGATAGTATATCTTGTCCTATTATATCCAATTACCAATAATGCCTCTGCTCGGTCCTTTGAAAGTACCTGATGATAACAGGCTACTTTAATTCCCAACTATTAATGTCAAACATGTTTATAAAATAAGATCTTCCTACTGGTATCTCAGTATCAAATACAATAGTGTCTCTAGGACTAAACGGAGTGATTGTAATGTGTTACTTTTGGAGCTAATTAGAGCTGTTCGTATGAGGAAAACAAACTCACTGTCAAAATAGTTTAGATCTGTGCCTGGAAGTCATTCCTTTTTAAAACTATATTTTTAAAAAAATAATGAAGTAGAGTTTAAAACTAATAATAAATGATCACTACTCATAGTCCTCATATGGCAGCAACAAAATCCTCCCAGCAGATCCAATAAGCATGCTGTATACCCTGTGACTATGTATTAACTGTATTTGTTCCCAGTTGCTAAGTATTTCCATTCTCAATCTGTTCTGATGATACATATTCTTTATCTGAGCTCCCGCTGTGTAAAATAAAATTACAACATAAATACAATCGGTCAGCTGAGAGCACTATATATGCTCTTCATTTTACAATGTCTACATCTCTAATGCAGAGGATCAAAATAGGTTCATAAACAATTAATGATCTTTGCAAAAATAAAAGACAATATAATGATGTATCCGAGTGTTAAGTATACAGTATATTTCTACTCAGGTATAGCTCTAATTGTGTGTCAAAAGATAGCAATCTGTACAAATTATTTATTTCTTTGCTAGGGTTGGAAACTACCAGTAATTGCCATGATGCATAACACAAATACAGCTCTAAAACAGGATATATACAGTACATTTACAAATATACTATATGCAATATATGTACAGTATGTATATAGTCCATGCACTAAACTTCTTCACAAAAGATATTCAAGATAGATTTATCTAAAATTATGGATCTGAAAACATGAACAATAGGTGCAACTAATGTCAACCTACAGACTGTAGCAAAGCCAATCTTGTAGCAACTTCAAAAGCACAGTCATTTTTAACCTGTAAACAGGACAGAGATGCAGTCAAGAGGAACTGGCTAGAAGACTCAAGAGTTCTGGGGGAAGTGTACAGACAAACAAATCAGCAATATAACAAGGGCAAGCCCATTTAAAGGTTTTAAACATTTAATGAATTCTTATGTCAATGGGAGTCAAAGAGAATTAGTGGCAGGCAACAATGTATGGTGGCTAAAAACTGATGGTCCCTCTTGGTAAAAGTTGATAACTATGCAGCAGTGCTTTTGACTGATTATAGTCACAAAAAAGACCCCAACATACAACAAATTTCAGTAATCCAATCAAGAATTTATGTGTGCCTAAGTGGGTTTTGAACAACATTCATTTGCTTGTCAAAATAAAGACATGAATTAAGATTTTTTTTTTTAAATAATAATATTAATATTAAGATGAAACAGCATTGACAAAGTGTGAGATTTCATGTATGGTGCTAGGCAGCTGAGATTTTACAATTAGTAATAATAATAATAATAATAATAATAATAATACTCTATTAATAAACTCATATTACAAATTTATACTCTTCAGCTTTTACTTACTTCCAATTTGCTTTAATTTAGCTATAAAAAATTCTTGTCCTTTCTAATTGCAATGTCATTGACAATAATTTAGCCACTGGGTCCCATCAACATAACAATGAAGGAGAATGTTATGCTTCTGTCCATCATGTATCTCTGGGACAATTATAGGAAAATAATTGGGTCCTAAAGTCTCCACTGGTGATGGTGTCAGAAGAGGAAAATAAATCACTAACATTAAATGGAATTTTGATAAAACTGGCATTTGAAACAAAACCAGTTGGGTAACATTTACTGAATGATAATGCTGCCCAGTACAACACTTAATGAATACATTATAGTCTTCACTGTCAAAGATAAATGTGATCATGGCCCAGATGGCACAATGTCTGGAATCAGATCATTTGGTCAGGACAACAGAGTGCCCTAAAAGTTATTTCTCACAACATGAGGACTGCAGAAGTATCAGTGCTAATGTTTGCAAATTAAACTGCATTTACTATACACACTTAGGTGACCTCATAATGGGGAAAACTCGAGTTTTTTCTGAGGCAGTGAATAATCATTTCTTTTCTACATACATGCAACCTGGCAATAAACCACCGACATCGATTAATAAATAAATGGGTTTACCTGTTGTACAATTAAAATCCATTTTCCCCATATGAGGTGTTTTTGCTAGCAAATACTTATAAATTTTATAGTTGCAAATAGCACATTAAGCTGTTAGCGCTGATCTAGTGTCAGCAGAGGTGACAGATGTACAAATAATAGCATATGGGTGCTTCCTATGCTGGTTGCTGGGCTGAAATCCAGGTGTCTTTATGCAGTTTTTTTGAAATCCACTAACTGCTTGGCTATGACCATGTGAATCATGTATTAACTGCTTAAATTACATAATTGTATTGTTAGTGTGTACTTAGTAGAGAACACGTAATTCCATTCCCACATGCTGATAGTGTGATGCACAGCTATGCTCCCAGTTATTTGGAGTAACACAGTTAGCCATCATCAGTGAAGCACAACAATCCAAATAAAGTCTGTTACACTGCGTAAATGATTATGCCTGATTTTAGCCTGAGTGTCTGTCCCCCGCCTTGTGCCCCGTGTTCCCAGGGATAGGCTCCAGGCTCCCCCACAACCCTGTGTAGGATAAGCAGTATGGAAAATTGATGGCTGGATGGATGATAAGGCAACATTTACCAACAGGCTATTTTTTTAATTGAATGAATAAAAACATTCATTACAGGAATAATAAGAATAATGTTCCATTTATATAGTGCTTTTCTTAGACTCAAGGTTGTTGTACACAAAAAGAGATAAGTGATCTGATCTAGTTTGGACCTTTCTGATGGATAGACACTCCACTGCATGGCACCCTTCAGGGTTCTAGATTGGACTTTTTTCAGTAAGAATATATGCAATGATGCTTGCTAGAGGACAACATGGGGTTTGCATTAAGTGGCTTTTGCTAACATTAGCTTAACTTTGTGATAACCAAATAACTTGGGTGTTTTAACCCTAACAGGCTTGCCATCAAAATTACTGGGTCCAGTCTGGTCACTGAATTGTAAAAAGTCTTTCTACAAAGAAAGAAACTGTTTGGTAAACTGTTAAGATGTAAAGCTCTGAACTCAGAATCCAAAGTCACAAAACTAGCTGAGCTGGCTCACTTGTTTTTATTGATGTTTTGTTTTTGTTTTGTTTTTTTGTTTTTGTTTTTTTTATGAAAGCATTGTTTAAACTGTACAGAGGCATGTTGATTGCTCAGAGCTAAAGAAATACCTTAAACCTTAGTGGGAAGTTTTCACTTTGCACCCAGACAATAACCTGAAACTGAAGATAAGAAGGTGTTCAGGGTCAAAAATGGAACATTCAAGGTTCAAGTCGACTGATTTAAACTTCACTGAGCAGCAGTCCACTCACTGAAGGCAAGAATAAAGATAAAATTAGATTGAATGTCATCCCAAGTCATAAAACATCAGTGGGGAGTAGTTCAGTCTGCTGATGTATAGACTGAAGAACTATGCAATCATGTAGTCATCAGTAACAAAAGAAAGTATTTATTTAAAAGCCAACATATTTGCTGACTTATTTGTGATCACTGGACTAGGAGAATTATCTATAAAGGACTGTGGATAATGTAGGATTCACTTAATATAGGTGTAAAGGCCCTAATTAAATCTGACATTATTCTTCAGGTTACCTAATTTGGAGGATGAAGAAATTAACAGTACCAGCAAGCTCTTATATTCCAACGCCATCTTGTGGTGATTTTTGGATATGGGCATTTAAAATCACATTTTTGATGCGCTCTCTCTCTCTCTCTCTCTCTCTCTCTCTCTGTCTGTCTGTCTGTCTGTCTGTCTGACTGACTGACTGTCTCGCGCTTGAGGTAGTATCTAGCTTTGTACCTAGCTGCACTAAATAGCGATGACTATCATGAAGTGTTTAGTTCACGAAAGTGGTAAGGGTAGGGTAATATACTTTAAGAAAGAAAGAAAATAACATTTTAAGTAAATACAAATCTGGTGTGAAAACCTGGTTTCTTACGGAAAGAAAAACAGGTCGGTCACTGAACATTACAGTGTAAACCTGAAGAGTTGGCTTTGTGCTTTGAAAAGGCTGAATTCCAAACGAATCTGTATTGTATAACTACATAACAGCACAATATTGGGTCAGAAGAAATGCACCCTACTTAGTGCACTAAATATCCAACGTAGAGCGATTTGACGTTGTGGCTCAGAGGGAGCTGTCCAGGTACTGAAACGCGGAGCCGCAGCGCCGCTTTATGGCAACCAGAATAAACCTGTAACCACTAAAGTACAGACCAGACCTGAGCCCGTATTTACATTTCTGCCTTCACGTATAACATCTGGGTCCAGACATGAATTTCCCAAAATATCAACTATTCTGTTTTTGTCTATTCGGTTTTTAATCGACAAGTGTTTTCTTTTTTAAGTTTATTAAACCAGCTGTTTACCGCCACCGTGTGGATTTTCTTCCAAAGCTTTCTCTTTGTGTCTTCTTACATTTTAGTCGCATATATTTATTTATATATATATACACACATACACACCATGTTTTACTACCCTAAAGAAAACTGTTTCCTTATGTGTATTTCAGGTTAAACTCTGGCATGCATGCTACAGAATTGCCGTATGCATGTTGCCTAATTATTATGAATAATCTGCTCCAAAGATAAAATGACTGATGTAGTAATATTGTGTGATTAGGACAGATGCTATTTATAATCTTTTCGCTTCCCCTATGGGTGTGTTTGTCCTAGGGTTTTTTGTTTTTTTTTTAAATCAAGGTCAGGATTTTGCCAAACCCCTCCCCTCCCTCCCTGTGCTTAAAGTGCGTGAGCGCGACTTCCAAAATCTTACGTGACTTGTGCCTTCATTCGTGGTATCAAGTCCTGCGGGCAAGTCCTAAAAGTAGCTCGGATACGTCCTTTGAGATCTTTTTATTTTTTTTATTTGTCATGTGGACTGCTTTGCCTGAGATGTGTTACAACAGGAGGTAACAGTGAGACTCACGCCCGCGCTTAACGAATAAAACGGTGGAGCTGCGTGTCCTCTCCAAAGGTCACTCGGATGGGATTTAGGCGGCCGTTATTTGCACCAAGCTTTGCTCGGAGTGAACGCAGACCTGACCTGGCTTTCTTGTGATTTTGGATATTTTGCGGTTTCCCAATCGTTGGATTTGCTTTACAAGGTAACTTTGATGCATTTAATGTTTTGTGAACGGCCAACTTGAAAACAATGCTCTAACAGGTGCCTTATCTAGTGCAATATATATTGTGCAATCTGAGTGATCCTGATGTCTGTTAATTTGGTCAATCAGTATTGGGATCCACTGAAAATGTGTAGCCTACAATAATTAGCACTGCGTTATTCTGTAAATATCTGGTTTCCAAAAATAATAATAAAATAATACTCCAGCAATTATGTTTACTCGACTCTTTTCTGATGTCTTCGCAGACTGTGTGCTGTATACATTTCTCTTAAACAGTATTCACTTGTGCGCTTGTAATCATGGCAATATTTATACATTGATATTATGGCACATTTTTCTGCGCCAATAATCAGTTCCCAGTTGGCCTTTATGCGTTTTGCATTGAATTAAAACTTTTGCCTATTATCACATGTATGCCCATTACAGAATGGGCTGGATAACTGGTCTGATCTTTCTATAGAGTCTTGTTTATAAGTTCTCCAATACGTATTGTTCTTCGTGTCATGTAGCCTGGATATATTGTACTTAATGCTTTGTAAATTCTACTGCAGTCTGGCAAGCTTAATCTGCTGCCCACTGCCTTCAGCTTAAAATACCCTACACATGTGGAGCCCACACCTGAAGCTAAACTTTCTCTCTGCCCTCCTCCCAGCGAATGTGACTTCAGCCGAGGTGAAATAAGAGCAGTGACAGCGCGCTTTGGTCTTTGGTCTTCAGCCCCCGTCTCTGTAGAGCGATGGCGGCGCCGACGGCTCCTTCCTCCTCCTCCTCCTCCTCTTGCGGCGGCGAGCCCAACCCCAACACGACAAATTTACGGCCACCTGCGTCAAGTAGGTGCATCGTCCACATAAAACGCTTTTGCACTCCGGCTATTTGCTTTGTGGCCGCCGTCATTAATCTTGTCCTGGGGAGGGGGGATGCAGGGGAGGGGTGATGATGAGGGTGAAACGGCACCGATTGGTCACCGCCTCAGGTGCAGCAAATCACACACACTCACTGTCAGAATTAAAAGCGCACACTGGGGGCGATTAAAGAAGACAGACATCCCCAGAACCACCACTCTGTATCTTTATCCATTTACAAATGTCATGCTTTAGACTTTTCATGGATTTTTCGTTTATCAGTAGAACAGCATGTCAGCCCCGTTTTTCCCCATTTCAGACAGATGAAGAAGGCTGAGAAGTAAGCTAATAAGTATTTTAAAATAATAATAATAATAATAATAATAATAATAATAATAATATAACTACATATTGTTATTATTACTATTATTATTATTATTATTATTATTATTATTATTATTATTATACTAATAACTATTATTATTATTATCGTTATTATTATTATTATTATTATGTTTTTACACTTATTAGCTTACATCTCAGCCTTCTTCATCTGTCTGAAATGGGGAAAAACGTTGCTGGCCTCAGCAGCGTGTAGCCTAATTAAGTGAAGAGCAGCTCTAATTGTAGAGACACTAAATTGGTCGTAATGGCTGACTGCTCTCTGTAGCTTTGTGGCTGTGCTTGTGGGGGGATGGAGCATTTCCAATTTCTAGAAGAGCAATGTACTCCTTAAAAATGACCTACATTAGCACTATTCTATCATGCACGTTTAGCTGTGGCTCAAAGCTGCTCTGGATGTTTGGTTATTTTTTAAAGACAATTTTTAAACGTCTTTTTTATAGCCTACCTGTTACAAATTTAACAATATCCTCTTACATTTCTATATAAATACATCGAGGGCTTTGTTGTTTGTTTTTGTTTGTTTGTTTGTTTGTTAATTCCAGGCTTTTTTTGTCTTCCAAAATAGATTACTTGTTACCACGTGTATTATTATTATTATTATTATTATTATTATTATTATTATTATTATTATTATTATTATTACTATTATTTAAATGTAATGGTTGTTGTTTTTAAGCACAGACTTCTGATGATGTCCAAGCTTTGTGCCTACCACGCATGCACACGTGTGTGTAAACTAATAAGATGGAGTGAAAGAAATAGACATTTTCTGTGTTCTCAGAAGGAAGAACAATTTTGCAGAGAAACCTGCGGCTCTGCCGCCTGGATAACTGAGATGATGGTTTGGTAAAATGAGCATTCCCTCCTGCGCTTTACTCCAGGCCCTCTCACTGTGGGGTTTCACACGGTTTCCCTTAATTGAAAGTGTTTTAGGGAAACACGGCGACTCAGCTGGACTACACTTAAAAGGAAGATATTTAGTTCTAATGCTTTTGTTCATTTGCTCCCAATTTATAGGCTATGATTGGACTGGGGTTGCACACGGATGTACGAGAAAGCTCGGGATGAAGATATGTGGTGAGTTCACGCTATTTGCAATTCTTTGCGCAAACAACAGGTAAAATGTGAATGCACGGGGGAGTGGAAAATTAGCTTGAAGGGGTAGAATAGGTATAAGGGGTAGCATGGTTTGCCCTGAGACAGCATATTGCAGCTTTGTTAGTTGACGTTGGTGCTAATGTAAAATGTCCATGCAGACAGAGAGAGAGAGCAGTACCCTTGTTGCATCAGGAATTTTGGATATGTCTGGACGATTTATTAAAATTAGATTCCGACAGCTTAATACTGGAAAAAAATGCATATGAAAGAAACCGACTTGTTCCTAGTTGTGAAGAAGAAACTGTCATTCACATGTGCCACATATTTAGTTAGGTGACGGGGCCATGGGCTGGGCTGATCCTTTAGCGCCCCCAACTGGAAGTGTTACACATGGGATCTAATAGGTTTTGATCAGCTAATTAACGTTGAGTTAAAGCAGAGCTGGAAATGTAACTTACCTGGAGAAAAACTAATAGGAAAAACAATTTCTTTATGCGAGATTTTGCGAGATAAAAATGTGCTTAAATACAACACAGTGATTACCAGACTAATATTTATTCTGCATGCAGGATAAATGCACTTGTGCATAACTTCAAATGTACTTTTCATGTTTAACAGACAGAGTGATGGCTTGTATAATCAGATGCTGTGATATAGGTTTAGATAATGGTTGCAACCGAATCAGGAAGATTCTATATAGGCCTATTTAAAAAATAACAAATACATAGTTTATCATAAACTGGGATAATTTCTGTGTTCCCTGGAGGTTTTCTGCTCAGTAGTAATCTTTTAAACAGTCCTCTGGGTGCTATGCTGTGTGTCCGGTGTGTGTTTTCCTGCGATAGTGCGGTGCTGCTTTGTAGAAGGCTGCGGTGTTATTGTGAGATTAGCTCACCATCAGATAAGATTTCTCTGTCGGGAAATATGGCCTGTG
This sequence comes from Ictalurus punctatus, assembly GCF_001660625.3. Classification (NCBI taxonomy): domain Eukaryota; kingdom Metazoa; phylum Chordata; class Actinopteri; order Siluriformes; family Ictaluridae; genus Ictalurus; species Ictalurus punctatus. The sequence continues at coordinate 23,462,315 of NC_030421.2, forward strand.
AGGTAACGCTATTTAAAATAAATCATGGTTTAAAAAACCTTTGATAGGATATTTAATTTTGAATTTTAAACTTGTAACGCATGATGTGTTCAATTGTTTAGAGGTTCAAAGAAACGCTTTATTATTTGTATGTGTATTTTGGAGAGCTTATTTGCTGAAGATGCAAAATGTTGGAAAAAAAATTTAAACCACGCTAAAAAAAAAAATCTGATTCTACTATTTGCTAATAACGCATGATATAGGCCTACAGTCTCAGAATAAGAAGTTGCTACTGAATACTGAATACCTCTAACCGTTCCTTGTAGCAGAGCTGGTACGTTTAATATATTTTACATGGAAATGTGGATATATTGTGGGCTACCTTTAAAAATCTATATATAATTAACATAATTACATGTGCACCTTTAAGATACATACTAAAGGTAGAAAATGTGTACACTTGATGGCATCTCCCCAGCGACATGAAATGATACAGTTTAGTTTTCGTTTGGTTTTTCTTATTTCCAGGAAAAACGAAGCATATTGTCAATACGAGATTTTTGGAGTTTGGATTTTTTATTATTATTTATTTATTTTTTTACATTTATTCCGAATTGTTAAAAAAATCTATTAATCTATTAATTATTTAATAATAATAATAACAATAATAATAATAATAATAATAATAATAATAATAATAATAATAATAATAATAATATAACCAAAATAATAATAACAACAACAACAACAATAATAATAATAATAATAATAATAATAATAATAATCTCTTCCTGCAGAAATTGTGATTGTGGGTTTGGGGAAAGCTATTTTGAGATAATACGGGTCACTGAGGCGGAATCCAGCATGCATCATTAGCTGCGAGCTCAGTAGTCGGTGGAGTGTGTGATGGGCTCGGTGTGTCTCTGATCGGCTCCGGGGGGATTTAGAGGCACTCTAAACGGAGCCCATTTGTTTTTGCCTGACTGATATCATGGGGGCGAACATCCCCCTGATTATCATAAATCCCCAGTGGGACTGAAAGGGAAATCCTCCATGCTTCATGCAGCTGTAAAGAATATATAAGGAAGTGTTTGTCCATGCGAGTCGCACATTACGATCCTCCTCTCTGTGTAACCATTTAGGATTTTTGCAAAAGAACAACAATCTTGATGAAAAGAGTCGGATTGTGGCTTCTCTGAATGAACAGTCATCACCACAGAAGCTCGGTTTACAGGACTCACGCTTCCGGCGTGATGACACAGACTTCTCCAACCTGTATGCAAGGGGTGAGAGAGTTCACCTGCTTTTGTTCTGCATTTTTAAAAGTTAATAAACCGGAGGAAATGTATAGACAGTTATATTCTGGCGCCTTATTTCTTTGTGTATTTATGCTTTAAGTGTTTCTTTTGATTACCCACCCCACTTTTTAATAGTAATGCACACTGATAACAGAATAGTATTATTACTGTTATAACCTTAAAGATTTACTGCCTGCCAAGAATGGTGAAGAGCCTACAATCCAGTTCCTACTGGAAGTGGTGGAAATTCTCACAAACTATGTACGGAAGACATTTGACAGATCCACGAAAGTGCTGGACTTCCACCATCCACACCAGCTCCTGGAGGGTATAGAGGGCTTTAACTTGGAGCTCGCAGACCAGCCCGAGAGCCTGGAGCAGATTCTTGTAGACTGCAGAGACACACTCAAATATGGTGTCAGGACAGGTGAGACATGACATTTGAACAGATTAAAAAATATATGCTCATTCATTCAAATTGTGACATAAAGGTAGAACACTTACAAAATATTACCTTACAGAAAATTGTGCTGGATTATTTGCCATTCCACCATTTTGAAGCCAGAGTAATGAATTCCATTTATTTTGTTGTGGGTTATGTTGTTTTTTTCCCCTGTCAGGTCATCCCAGGTTTTTTAACCAACTGTCTACTGGGCTGGACATCATTGGCTTGGCTGGGGAATGGCTCACCTCAACTGCAAACACTAATATGTGAGTTTTCCATTTTCTGTCTAATCTCTGCTGGTGTATTAGTTACACTGAAGAGGTGTAATTGAAATATTATCTGACAGAAACAGATGCATATTAGTCACTTTGACAGAAAGTAGCTACATCCTTTGCTCTGCTTCACATTTTAATTCAAGTACAAATGGGCACAAACATGTCATTGTATTAATAGCCCATAAAGCACTTCAATTTTAAAATAATGAAATGGTGCAATACACAGACTTGATTCACAGCCTGTAGATAGGAGTGTCCAGTATGTAAATGCCTTGTTGCTTAATTTACATCTTGATGATCTCACATATTATATGATTTACAAACATACACAATTCAAAAGGCATCACACTGCAATCAGATAGTCATTATTATGATTGTATGAGTAATCTACAATTTTAGACACCATAAGATTATAAAGATAAGTCACAGCTGCCTTCAAATACAGATTTAAATAAGATTTACATTTCTTTCCATTCAATATATCTTTTCAGTGTTAACAAGCTAAACTGTCCAGCAAAATGGATGCTGGTGCCCTAAACAATGTTTCAAAGTAATTCATGCTAGTTTTCACTTTCAGAGAACGTAGGAATAAAATAGCACAGGGTGAACACACCAGTTCAGAATGACCTTTAGAGGTCAGAGATTCTATTATGTCTTTTTATGGCATATGCCCTAACCATTTAGAGGTCAATAAAACATGCATTGTTGATTTATTTCACTATTTATCTCCAGTAGTACAATGACTAAACGATGTTACCTTCAGATGATTAAAGAATGTACAAAATACTTCACAAGATCAATAATGACTTGTCAGTCATAACAATCCTAGACCAGTTCTTGCATTGAGGCATGTGTAGCTTAGGTGTATCCACTGGTCATACAAAAAGGTAATTAAATTGTCCTAATGGTCTGCTTGAGACCAGAATGCTTTCATTGCCTCTTGTGACCTTTTACTACATGTTTCATTAGTGATTGTTCTGTCATTAGTTGTAATTACTTCTGATAGTTATTGACCATCGTTATTGTGTAAAACATGCTCTGCTAGGATCATATTATAGTTATATGATCAAATAGTTCAGTTATACTATGTGATATAGTATGTTTATATGATTAAATAATGATTTATTACTTTTAACAAGGTACAGTTACAGTATTATCTCAATTTACCATCAGTGTCCTTTGCAAATTTAGCAACAACAACAAAATAAACCAGTGAGAAGATAATGCATTTATTACTAGAGTATTGAATTTGAGATGGGATACAATCCAAATATAAAGCTTTTTTGGTACTGATATTGGTTTTTCAGTAGTCACATGATTTGAACACCCATTTTATTATCAGCACTACTGCAGAACGTCATCCACTGATCTGCACTTTATCCACAGGTTCACATATGAAATTGCTCCAGTGTTTGTGTTGATGGAACAGCTGACTCTGAAAAAAATGAGGGAGATTGTTGGCTGGCCAAATGGAGAAGGAGATGGAATATTCTCCCCAGGTTGGTTTCCTCCTTACATCTGAATCATTTAAACAATAAACACTGCCATCGTACATTATGCATATGAGCAATATCTAATTTGTTTGGTATGCCGATAAAATGAAAATGAAAGCTTAGCAATTACTGGAATGTTGTCCTTAGGATGTCAGTTGTGCTAAGTTTGTTGACCTTTTCTTTGACAGGAGGAGCGATCTCTAACATGTACAGTGTGATGATAGCTCGCTATAAGCACTTCCCTGAAGTGAAGACTAAAGGCATGACTGCAGCCCCAAGGCTCGTGTTGTTCACTTCTGAACATGTATGTATTGTGTCTTATTGAAAAATGAATCTTGAGATATTTCTGATGGTCGATATGATGAATAAATGGGTTTTATATAGTATTATATAAACAGGAGATCTTTTCTCCAAGAGGCAATACATTTCCTCTCCCTTTCTGCAGGCAGGGAATTCTGTAAAACCTAAATGCTGCTTTACTGATGAGTTAGTATTTTTCACATTTATATACAGTTGTAAGAATATTTCTACTTTATTACATATTATAGGCTTATATTGATATTTTTACCAAATTGATTCATTATTTGTATTGTTTTCAGTAAGTTGGCTAAAATTTCTCTTCAATATCAATAAAGTTTTATGTTTATCTTCTCTTATTTATTGATCCCTACTACTATGATCATCAATCATACATTTACCTTATACCTGGATCTTTGCTATTTATACTATTTATACTGTTTTTTTGTTGTTGTTGTTTTTGTTGTTGTTGTTGTTTTTTTGGGGGGGGTTGGGGGGGTTGGGGGGGTATTATTATTATTATTATTATTATTATTATTATTATTATTATTATTTACATAATCTGTGTGTGTGTGTGTGTGTGTGTGTGTGTGTGTGTGTGTGTGTGTGAGATTACCAAGAACAGCAATTTCAGCATATTTCCCTGAACTGAGAAAAGAATGGAAAACCTGTTTTATTCATTATGAAGTCTAATGGCAGTTGTTAATTTGTTAAGTCAAAGGTAAATATAAATTAAGCTCCAAATCTGTATTATTGATTTTGTAAGTCACTGGAGTACTTTTTCAGAGTAAATTAGTGGTTACATTTGTTCTGATTGTGCAGAAAACCACAAGAAAAGTGTACAGTAACCAGAATTACTCCACTGAACCTACTTTGTTTAGACATTCTTTTATATCTGTTTCATCTCAGAGATTTACTGTAATAATTGCGTGGGTTGTAGTTTTTTATTTGTGTCATATAGGTGCAAATTGTAATGTTTAGTTAGTGAAATTCAGCAACACCCCTTAGACTTCATTATGTGTGTTCAGTAAATAGATTTATCGTTCTTTTCTCTCTTGAGGTGTTGGAAACGTGTTGGAATTATTGTACATGCCAAGCACACATAAGCTACAGATAGAGATTAGCTGGATAGAGAAAATGTTGGAGAATTCTTAAGAATGTCACTTACTTGTTTTCATATCCCATTTACAGAGTCATTACTCCATAAAAAAAGCCAGTGCAGTTCTCGGCTTTGGGACAGAGAACCTGATTCTGCTGAGTACAGATGAGAGGTAAGAACATTCTCAGTCTGAGCTTTGTACTTCTGTAAGCTCTTGGTGTGTATGTGTGTGTGTGTGCATGTGTGTGTGTGAGGTTGTCTGTGTTACATGTCTGTCTCCTTTATCAGAGGTAGAGTCATTCCTGCTGATTTGGAGGCCAAGGTTGTTGATGCCAAATGCAAGGTGAGTCTTTGCACAAAAAAGTCAGCTAAGTGAGCTGTTTGTAAATATAGTGGTGCTTAATTACGCATGGCCTAAGATAAGAAATTGCATGCTTTGTTAATCATTATGTAAGGCAATATATAACTAAATTAATAAGCCTTTCTGATAGATTTGAATGCAAGCAGACATCATCTATTGTTTGTGGTTTAATGAAAGGACAATTCTCAGTATTCATCTTAAATGATAACATCTGGTGACAAAGGATACACCATAAAATATCATTTTTTAAAAAACAGGAAATTATATTTTAATAATTCAATTAGTTTACTTGGATCTAAAGTATTATTATGTAGATTGTGTATATTATAATTATATGGCCTTTTTGACTAATGTATTACATGGAACTATGTATTATATTACACAGTTTTACATTATGCTGTTTAAATAGTGATTAACGTTTAAATAGAATTATTTTATTTGCATGAAGAAAATACGTGAAAGATGTCTTGTTGTCCATTTGTAGTGTACCTTTATTTGTATTTGAGAGGCTCTTATGAGTGTTTTAAAAATATTTTAGAGATTTAAAATGTATTTGTTGACCAAAGATGTAGAAGGAAGTGAGATTAATTTATCAATCACTTTTGTCTGTACTACACAACGGCCTAGGTTAATCGATCAACGTGTCACATAAAGATAACATCAGCACATACAGTGTAACGTTAGTGCAATCAGTGTGATGTAGCTGTGATTGTAACTATACTTTTTGTTATAAGTACATAATGAATGCTCTAAATATATTGTCTAGTTATAGTCAAGTGAAAGAGAATCAGTAAAAAGCTGTGAGCTCTAGCTAAAATAGCTGCTACTTAGTAAGAGAAGCACAATAGAATTTTACCACTTAACATACAGTACAATAAAGTGTATTTTATTACTATTTGGATAAAAATTTTCACTGACATCTTAGTAAGCCAGGTCTATGTGTCCAGTCATAGATTAAGCCAGTTTTAAGCATTAGTGGTGATTATTGATGTTTTTTATTATTATTCTGGGACTGGGCTTAGTCTGTGTCCAGAAAACTAGTCCTGAAGGGTTCTAGCAATTAGAAGAAGGCAAAGGTCATGCATACAATGCTTGTTCCTGGGCATTTAATGTGAGCATTAAGAGAAATCATGCATTTACAGTCAGAGTTTTTGCAGATAAAATACTGGTTACAGATAGGCACCTTAAGCTACAGTCACACTAAGTGAACTTGTGCAGAAATGATGTTTATACTGAAAATTAAACACTTGAAATCAACTAATTGCTCCTTCTTTTACTGTATTTACTGAAGATGTTTGATCTGTGCATAAACTGTACCAAGATAATAAGCTTTTCTGATAGATTTGAATGCAAGCAGACATAATCTATTGTTTGTGGTTTAATGAAAGAATAATTCTCAGTATTTATCTTAAATGTTAATATCTGATGAAAATGGATACACCGTAAAATATCATTTAAAAAAAAGGATGATATCAACTGGTCTCTATAGGATATGCTAAATCTGAGTGACATTAGTTTAAGTAATGTTCTCGGCTCTGTTGCCTTTATCTCCTTTAGTCAGTGAGTGTAGTCCATTGAGAGTGATGGCTCATCTATCTCTTTGCTTTTTCAGGGCTACGTTCCATTTTTTGTGAGTGCCACAGCCGGTACTACAGTTTACGGTGCTTTCGACCCCATCAGCGAGATTGCAGATATCTGTGAGAAATATAACATGTGGCTCCATGTGGATGTAAGTGCACAACAGTGGTCGTAAGTGTGAGTGCCATTGGTCCCATTTTATATTAAGTGACTCTAGTACCTGTGCAATTACTTGTAGTTATAATGTGAAGATGTTTGCAATATTATTGATAAAATCCAGCGATACATCATATGTAAATGCACATATACATCAACACTAGTTTTGGCTTGTGAATTTACACAAATGTATTTTAACACTTTAAAATGTAACGTTTATATACTCCTGTACTGTATTTATACTGTAACATGCTGATTCATAACAGAATCATGTGGACTAATATTAAACTGGAATTTTACAGTAAAAACATACACAGGCGATGTAGACTGTTTTAAAAGCATAGGTTGTACATAACTTTACACTTTAAAATCAGTAGACATTTCCTGTCTATGTAGGCTTTGTCACAATTAGAAATCAAATCTTGTTGGAAAACTACTAATGTAATTGTTCTCAATCTGTTATATATCAACCTATTATAACTGTCAATATATGCTTACATGAGAGAGAAAAAAAGGAAATACACGCAGTATATACAAAAGATGTATTTCTATAATCCATCTGTAACAGCGCACATATCTTCAGTAGTTACATTATAGTTGCCTGTATAGTTATTTGAGATGCTTAATATAAAGTAAGACTGTCATTTCATGTTTTGAGTTTGCTGAAGACAATGATCAGCAGATCAGACCTCTTCCATGTGTGTGTCCACAGGGAGCATGGGGAGGTGGACTGTTGATGTCCAGAAAGCACAGGCACAAACTTAATGGCATTGAGAGGTTCTCTTTACATTTTGTCGGGCACATTATTACATACACACATTCTTGCACAGTCTGACAGGTGACAAATTAAAGGAAAAACCAACATGAAGTGTCATTATAAGGTGTTGGGCTACCACGAGCTACCAGAACAACTTCAATGTGCCTGGATATAAGTTCTCTGATTCTATGGAGGGATGAACACCATTCTCCCAAAAGATATTCCATCAGTTATGTATGATGATGGTGGTTGTGAGCACTGACTAAAATGACGGCCCAAAATCTACCATAGATGTTCGATAGAGTTGGGATCTGGTGACTTTGAAGACCATGGTATATGATTTCTGATTAATAATATATTTATTAAATAATCATTAAACCATTCCTTGAGCCCTCATGCCCTGTGGATGGAGCCACTATCATTCTGGAAGAGACCACTCCCATCCAGATAGAAATGATTCATCATAAGATAAAGGTGATCAGTCAGAATAACTTTGTAATGCTTTTCAGTTATTCATCCCTCTAATAGACAAGTGGACCCAAACCATGCAGCAAAATGCCCCCACAACACAACAGAGCCACCTTTTCCTTTAATACGTCACTGGTCTATATATCTGAGCCTGTTCTCAGTCTGCTGTTACTTTTGTAGGGCAAATTCTGTTACATGGAATCCTCACAAGATGATGGGCGTTCCACTACAGTGCTCTGCCATTCTGGTCAGAGAGAAGGTGAGGCTGAGAGTATGTAGAAAATGGGATTGGGGGGGTAGGGGATGGGGGGATGGGGGTGGATGGGTGATGCAGGGACAGAGAGATTAAAACAGACAGAGAGATAGTACTTGAAAAACAATAAAAGAAGGAGACTGAGTGGGGAAGTGAAAAAAGAGATAAACAGGACAAAAGGGTAGAAGAATCTGTGAGGGGCTGTGCTCACTGAAGTGTATCATTAACCACTCTCCTCACCCCCCCCAACCCCTTTCTCTCTCTCTCACTAGCTCTCTGTGCATTGACATTTCATTATGTGAATGTCTAGATGTCTGGTGGTCTCACTGTGTGTGTGTATGTTTCAGGGACTTCTCCAGGGCTGCAACTCTATGTGTGCTGGCTATCTTTTCCAACCTGATAAACAGTATGATGTCTCCTATGATACTGGAGACAAGGCCATACAGTGCGGCCGGCATGTGGACATCTTCAAGTTCTGGCTCATGTGGAAGGCAAAGGTCTGCACACAATTACATGAATAGATGAAAGAAATGAAGTGCAGCAATAAATGAATGCTTGTTAAAATGTATTTTTTTATTAGTCAAGGGAAAGTTTATTTACATCATATTACTTTTAGTAAATTGAATATTAGTATTGCAATAAAAAAAAATTCATAAAACCAGTATGAAGAGAAATAAGTGTACATATTAGAAGATGTATATGCCGTTTCTTGCAACAGGGTACCATTGGATTCGAAAAGCATATAGACCGGTGTCTGGAGCTCTCAGAGTATCTCTATACAAAGATCAAAAATAGAGAAGGCTTTGAGATGGTGTTCCAGGGACAGGTGTGTGAAGAATATTTCTAAAAATTTCAACCTTTATTTAATACCATTCATATAAATCTGTTCCAGAGGGGAATACAACAGAAAACTGTAATAACCGTGACAGGTTAAGCACAGCAAATACAGAACATTTAGTACTGTGTAATGAGACTGGTTATTGTTTGGGTTGCTTTCTCCTTCCCTCAGCCTCAGCATACTAATGTGTGCTTCTGGTATATTCCACCGAGCCTGCGTGGCATGCCAGATAAAGAGGAGAGGAGGCAGAGGCTCCATAAGGTAACATCTGCTTTGACCATTTCAAAATTGTCCAGATGTAGCTTCCTGGGTTCTAATATTTTCATCTTCTTTCAAGCTTATGGCATAAAAGAGAACATGATGTCAAACAAAAACCACACAGCCATATGTCAGTAAGAGCCTGTGCAATGTCATGTGATTGAAAACAGTGGTTTCTACCCTAAAACCAGGTGGCTCCTAAAATCAAGGCAATGATGATGGAGTGTGGCTCAACAATGGTTGGCTACCAGCCTCAAGGTGACAAGGTCAACTTCTTCAGGATGGTCATTTCCAACCCTGCTGCCACCAGGTCAGATATCGACTTCCTGGTCGATGAGATTGAAAGACTGGGCCTGGATTTATAAGAAGTGCAATGATATTTTAACTGGCCAATGTTCATTGAAGAATAATATACATCCCTGTACAAGCCCAAACAATTTCACAAAGCATTAGAGCTGTGATAGCAAAACAGAGTTGTGGTATGGGGTTACAGTCTTGCCATCACTCAAATTACTTTTATTAATCCACCTTGGAGTCATGTGACACATGGTCTTGATAACAGCATTTTGTGATCATACTATTAAAAGATTTTATCTGTTTGAAGAACAGCTTGAACCTTAATGAAGGTCACAATTTCATCAAACTATTCTGTTAAAACAGTACAAATGATGGCATTGATGAACCATAATGCTGGCAGTGCTGAGGTTTTGAGTCGAACATAAAGTTAACACTAAATAAAAACTTTCTATGTTCCATCACGGTGCTGTCAGTGAAGGTGAAGTCATATCAGAGCTTGTGATCTGGGAGTATAGCAATTAAAAGGGAAGATAACAGCACCTGAAAATCTCAAAAATCTTTCAGTGGCATGTCCTTATTCAAGATGTTAGTCATAGGACCTCTTCATTCTATCCTCATTGTATCTATCAATTATGTGAACTATATTTGATGATGCAATATAATGAAATGTCGCACATTAATTTCAGATTTCTTTGCACCAATATATATTTTAAGAATTCAATTAATCAAAGTAAAATAATTGTTGGTCCTTAGTGTTGTCAATGTGACTGAATTTCACTGCATATTTGAACTATTCTGTAGAATTAATTAATGGGAAATAATGCACCCATTAGTATCATAATAGGTACTATAAATAAATAGGTTTACTTGGATCTAAAGTATTATATGTAGATTGTGTATATTATAGTTATATGGCCTTTGTGACTAATGTATTACATGGAACTATGTATTATATTACATAGTTTTACATTATGCTGTTTAAATAGTGATTAACGTTTAAATAGAATTATTTTCTAAAGATTTTATTTGTATGAAGAGACTACGTGAAAGATGTCATGTCCACTTGTTGTGTACCTTTATCTGTATTTGAGAGGTTCTTATGACTGTTTTAAAAATATTTGAGATTTAAAATGTATTTTGTTGACCAAAGACATAGAAGGAAGTGAGATTAATTTATCAATCACTTTTGTCTGTACTACACAACGGCCTAAGTTAATCGATCAGCGTGTCACAAAGATAACATCAGCACATACAGTGTAACGTTAGTGCAATCAGTGTGATGTAGCTGTGATTGTAACTATACTTTTTGTTATAAGTACATAATGAATGTTCTAAATATATTGTCTAGTTATAGTCAAGTGAAAGAGAATCAGTAAAAAGCTGTGAGCTCTAGCTAAAATAGCTGCTACTTAGTAAGAGAAGCACAATAGAATTTTAGCCCTTACAATAGTGTTATGTATTTTATTAGTGTTTGCAGAAGATTTATACTGACATCTGATTAAGCACAGGTTTATGTGTCCAGTCATAGATTAAGAACGTTTTAAGCATTAGTGGTGATTTATTTGTTTTTTTAATTTTATTTTTTTATTCTGGGACTGGGGTTAATCTGTGTCCAGAAAACTAGGCCTGAAAGGTTCTAGCAATTAGAAAGGGGAAAAGGTCATTACATTCTTTGGTCCTGGGCATTTAATGTGAGCATTAAGAGAGATCATGCATTTACAGTCAGAGTTTTTGCAGATAAAATGCTGGTTAAAGATAGGCACCTTAAGCTACAGTCACACTAAGTGAACTTGTGCAGAAATGATGTTTAAATACTGCAAATTAAACACTTGAAATCAACTAATTGCTCCTTCTTTTACTGTATTTACTGAAGATGTTTGATCTGTGCATAAACTGTACCAAGATAATAAGCCTTTCTGACAGATTAGAATGCAAACAGACATAATCTATTGTTTGTGGTTTAATGAAAGAACAATTCTCAGTATTTATCTTAAATTAAACTAATTGCTCCTTCTTTTACTGCAATTATTGAATGTTTGATCTGTGCATAAACTGTACCAAGATAATGTTAATCATCGTTTATATAGTCCCAGAAATGAGCTGCTAATGGTAATATGAAATATACATTTTGGCTAGATTCAAAAACTTTGTGGACATTACTTTAATCCCAAAATCAGTACATCAGAAAAACATATTTTACACATATTTCTATAGCATTATGAAGTAAATGTCAATACTAAGACATTGAGTTTATGTTTTGGTGTAATAGTTTGTCATTTTCATTTTCTCCTGAAGTACTACAGGGGTCTGATCAGGTTACAGTCCTGTTATAAACATGGAAATCGTACATTTGAACAAAGAGACAAAGAGCTTTGCCCACATCTTCATCAATCATTAGCCATCTATATAGAGTTTCTATAGAACACATTTAACATGGAGCACCTGTGAAGCAAGCCATGAATTCATGAGGCTTGAATCACTCACCCAAAATGCAAAATGGGCCATTAGTTAACCTAAAACATCAAACCGAGGTAGATTGCTTCACAACTACGTCAGCTTTGTATTTTGCCTTGCAACAATGACTATAACCTGCTTATAATTCTAAAATACCATTTTTTTTTTTCATAAATCCAGCTTCACTCTTCTCTAGCTCTACTGCCATTTCCCATATCTCAAATTAATAGCCCAGAGAAGGAATTTTACAAGGCGATCATTGCAGCACAGAGCTTGCTTAGCCTCCACAGTGAGACGAAGCACTGTTCATTATTCACTCTTTTAAAGACATTGATCGTAAAAGTCATCAGACCGTGTTCTTTTTTTAAACTTGCCATATGAGCATATCGAAAGGTAATTTCAGGTCAGCCTCTGGCTTAACAGGTCCATTTTATTTATAACATGCAGGAAATGTCTTCACTTTCAGCCTTCACTAAATCTTTTAATACTATATTGTATGTAATATATATATATAATACAATACGAAATAGACCTACATTAGAAATGATTAATAAACATGCACCTGGTTAATTAGTCTACACTTTCCATATATCATGAATATAGTAGCCTATTATAAAAATCTAGCTGCCATTTTTGTTTGAAATGATAATGAAACTTCAGTATACTTTATGCATATTTGGTGTTAACTTTTTGTATGACAAGTTCTTCTTAGTCTAATATATATTTTAAAAATCCCCCAGTATAAATTAGGTTTTAGAGAGTTCAGCTATCAGCTGGGATTCAGAATCCAGTGTAAGTTGGGCTATTAATAGTCAGGACACTTTATGTTCAGGTGTATGAATTACAGTTATTTCCATAATCTCCACTTCACCAGTACTGATTTTAGCCAGCTATGTATTGCAAGGTTGGTCCATGAGCATAAACGATCTACCTATAGCGTGGGATAAAACTGGTTCTGTCTGAACGTTTTGTATCAGCTTCTTTTCAAATGTCTAAAAACGTCTAAAAACAACTACTTAATGTTAGCAAATAAGATATTTTGTGTGTGAATGGGAGTGAGAGAGAGATGGTACAGACAGTTTCCAAGCCCACTTGGAGTGCAAATACAGCATCAGAGCATCACACTATTGTGTGCAGATTGATAGTGTCTATAATTTGGTCTATATATTTATTTATTGACATGTTATAAATTATAAAGTTGTATAATTTTCACAAATACCACAATATGGTTTCCTTCTTTCTGAACAGTTAATATTTATGGTTATTAATGGTTATAATTGCATGTATGCAGAGTGCTGTTTGCATAAGAAATGAACACTTGCTTTTTAATGTAGCCAAAAGCGGTTTGTTTACTAAGCAAGTGGCTACTTATAGATGTTATATACTAATATTTAGTGGAGATAACATTATTGAAGCTTAATGAAATTGATGCGGGTACAGAGTCAATTGGGAGCCAGGTGTCTTGGGCCTTTGGAGGTAATTGCAACATAATGAAAATGGAGAGAGCGCAGTGAGAACTGAATAATCTGTTCCTGCCTTTAGTTCCACTGTTATACTGCGCCAGGACACAGACACTGACCAGATGTGATTGGTGGACTAGATCTCTGACTTAAAAACACAACATTGTGTATTACAGTTACAGACATGGACATATAAAATATTATTACAATTGGAATAATGTTAATAATAGTTTTTAAATAAGTAATATATTTCTTACTTTAGAATAGCTCTACAATAAAATACATTTTTATTCACCTAACAGTCAGTGTGTATTCATATATTCCTTTTTTATATTAGCTGGGAGAGTCATTGCCAAGTCATTTGAAATGACTAAGCTTAGTTAGTACTTTATAAAACACACTGACACAGAGCCAAAAGAAAATCACACTTAATTCCCATTAGCTGCACTGCATTAACAGCCTCAAATTTTCCATCAATTTCAATTACAAGCATTATTAAGCTTAGCAGGACTTCAGGAATAATAATAAGCTTGGCTCGGCCATGGTTCTTTCTCTCCCTGCATGTCTGATCTTTCTCCGTGTATGGATCAGATAAAGCAACATGACAGAAAATACCTGCTGTGGAAATTTTTGTTAGACCAGACACTGAGTTTATATTGGACTATCTGTAAGTACATATTTAGCATTCCAATAGCTTCTCCAAATGAATTCTTTCAACTGTTTTAAAAGTTTATTCTTTTTTTTTTTTTTTTAACCTGGGAACAGATTTCACTGAAATTTTAATGCATTCATTCATTTCATTTTGCAGTCATGTTTAGTTCGTGGTAGTGGATCCAGAGCCTATCACAAGAATGCTTGACGAGAAGCAGGAATACACCCTGGAAGGGACACCAGTCAATTGCAGGGGATAACAAAACCCACCCACCCACACACATTTGCACTCATTCACAGTTTGGGTCAATTTAGACTCGCCAATCCACCTACTTGCAGGACACCTAGAGAAAATGAACACGAACATGGGGAGAACAGGTAAAACAGAGCACAGACAGTAACCCGAGCACAGGATTGAACCGGGACCCCGAAGCTGAGCATTTTCTATCAATAATGACATGACTCTGAACTATGACAACTAATCCTATACAATATTATGACTCACCTTTGTCCTCATCTTTGACGGGAGTAACTAAAATAAAACAGTGATTCTGGTCATTTTGTCACAACTTTGTCATTGCATGTCTAATCCCAGCTGCTTCTTAAATATTTTTCTACATCCCATATTGCCATCACTCCAGCTCCCTCCAGTGGTCACAGCTCTGTCTCCCATCGCTGGCCTGCTCATGCTCAATTCCTGTATTGTTCGTACTTGGAGAATGTTGAAAAACAGTTAGTGCGACAGTCCATGAAGGCCTGATGTGACTGATGTGTCCCGACCTCCTGGGACTGCCTGCTGCATTAGGCCTCTGATAAATACTGACAGCCCTTTTATGCATGACTCCATTAATGAAATGCTGATGGTGATATTGATGAAAGGAGCCTGGATTGGTGCCAGAGTATGTCCCTCAGACATTGTTTCTCTTCCTTGCACTCATGCTTGCACGCATTCACATACACGAATATCAAATGATCTACTGCATTAGTCAATAAAACTAGACTAATGAGATGCACTGCTTCAGAAGTACTTTCATGACCTCAGTACTAACTTGCTGCTTGTTGTATTTCACAATTCTTCAAGGTGATTACTGCCTCTTCAGTACTTTCTAAACAGCTATGCAAAAAGGGATCAATTATAAAAGTGGTAGCCCTCAAAAATGTACAACTTCCATAGTTATTGATTCTGTGCACAGAAGCACTTTACTGTAAAAGATTTATTGGGCGTCAAGTACAATTAGTTTCATCCCTGTCAGCTGAGTCTCTAATAGGTGTCTTGTTTTAGCTAAAATATTGGTGGTTAATGGCCTTGCGAGACCAATCTTTAAGCACTTAGCCAGAGAACTGCCACTGTGTCAAAGTCTGCATACTGCATTACATGCAAACACTGTAATCATTTGATCACTAATACAACAGCAGTATAATACACTGTCCAAAATATCAAGAACATTTACTGAGTACTGAATGATCTTTCAGATTACCATCAGTGGTGGTTACTTACCTCTAATGCAATGCAGAGAATAAAGATGTGTCAATAAACATCACTTCTCGCAAAATGGACATGCTGTCATGTGCGGTGGCACTGTATGAGATGATCACATGTGATAAAAAGCAAAAAACATGGTGGACGTGCAAAATAAACCATGTAAAATATAAGGTCTGAGAACAAGCAGAGTGTTATACAGTGTGTTTCTGTTCTTGGCTCAATTAAAGCTGACAACATACAGTCACTGCCAGAATTATTGGTACTCTTGGTATAGATGGGCATAAAAAAAATTATTGAATTAAATTTATTCTTAAAACAATATAATAAAATAAAGGCAAAGTTTAATACTTTGTACACCCTTACTTTGCCAACATATCAGCACAGAGTCTTTCATAATGCTTAAAACTGGTGAATAATAATCAAGAATTTGAGAACTACTCCTCAGTTCACAACCTCTAGAGCCTCCAGGGTCCTAAATCCTCCCCTAATCATCTCATCCCACAGGTATTCAGTGGTGTTTAGGACAGAGGACTTACTGGGATAGCTACAGTATCTCACAAAAGTGAGTGCACCCCTCACATTTTTGTAAATATTTGATTATATCTTTTCATGTAACAACACTGAAGAAATGACACTTTGCTACAATGTAAAGTAGTGAGTGTACAGCTTGTGTAACAGTGTAAATTTGCTGTCCCCTCAAAATAACAACACACAGCCATTAATGTCTTAACCGATGGCAACAAAAGTGAGTACACCCCTAAGTGAAAATGTCCAAATTGGGCCCAATTAGCCATTTTCCCTCCCCGGTGTCATGTGACTTGTTAGTGTTACAAGGTCTCAGGTGTGAA
This sequence comes from Ictalurus punctatus, assembly GCF_001660625.3. Classification (NCBI taxonomy): domain Eukaryota; kingdom Metazoa; phylum Chordata; class Actinopteri; order Siluriformes; family Ictaluridae; genus Ictalurus; species Ictalurus punctatus. The sequence continues at coordinate 23,479,063 of NC_030421.2, forward strand.
TGGGGGGCAGATGTGTTAAATTTGGTGTCATCACTCTCACACTCCCTCATACTGGTCACTGGAAGTTCAACATGGCACCTCATGGCAAAGAACACTCCGAGGATCTGAAAAAAAGAATTGTTGCTCTACATAAACATGGCCTAGGATATAAGAAGATTGCCAAGACCCTGACACTGAGCTGCAGCATGGTGGCCAAGACCATACAGCGGTTTAACAGGACAGGTTCCACTCAGAACAGGCCTCGCCATGGTCGACCAAAGAAGTTGAGTGCACATGCTCAGCGTCATATCCAGAGGTTTCTTTGGGAAATATACATATGACTGCTGCCCACACTGCTGCAGAGGTTGAAAGGGGGGGGGGGGGGGGGGGGGTCAGCCTGTCAGTGCTCAGACCATACGCCGCACACTGCATCAAATTGGTCTGTATGGCTGATGCACAAGAAAGCCGGCAAACAGTTTGCTGAAGACAAGCAGACTAAGGACATGGATACTGGAGCCATGTCCTGTGGTCTGATGAGACCAAGATAAACTTATTTGGTTCAGATGGTGTCAAGCGTGTGTGGCGGCAGCCAGGTGAGGAGTACAAAGACAAGTGTGTCTTGCCTACAGTCAAGCATGGTGGTGGGAGTGTCATGGTCTGGGGCGCTACAGTTCATTGAGGGAACCATGAATGCCAACATGTACTGTGACATACTGAAGCAGAGCATGATCCCCTCCCTTCGGAGACTGGGCCACAGGGCAGGGTTCCAGCATGATAACGAGCCCAAACACACCTCCAAGACGACCACTGCATTGCTAAAGAAGCTGAGGGTGAAGGTGATGGACTGGCCAAGCATGTCTCCAGACCTAAACCCTATTGAGCATCTGTGGGGCATCCTCAAACGGAAGGTGGAGGAGAACAAGGTCTCTAACATCCACCAGCTCCGTGATGTCGTCATGGAGGAGTGGAAGAGGACTCCAGTGGCAACCTGTGAAGCTCTGGTGAACTCCACGCCCAAGAGGGTTAAGGCAGTGCTGGAAAATAATGGTGGCCACACAAAATATTGACACTTTGGGCCCAATTTGGACATTTTCACTTAAGGGTGTACTCACGTTTGTTACCAGCGGTTTAGACATTAATGTCTGTGTGTTGAGTTATTTTGAGGGGACAGCATATTTACACTGTTACACAAGCTGTACACTCACTACTTTACATTGTAGCAAAGTGTCATTTCTTCAGTGTTGTCACATGAAAACATATAATCAAATATTTACAAAAATGTGAGGGGTGTACTCACTTTTGTGAGATACTGTATGTCAAAAGATTTTGTCATCATTGAACCATGTGTGTGGATTAAGATGTATGTTTTTGATTACTGTCCTGCTGGAATAGCCTGCCTTCTTGACTGAAGCAACCTGATCTTAATTTATAATTTCCTGGTACTTCATGATGCCATGTATCTTACCAAGGTTCAAGGGCTTTTGGAGGAAAAACAGCTCCACATCACAGATTCTCCATCATAGCATAATAGGGATCAATTTCTTTTCTGAAAAATCATTCTGCTTTTTATGCCAACACTACTTTAGTGTGTACAAAAAGCTCTTTATTTTTTGTCTCATCTTGACATAGAATCTGGTTCCAATCAGTAACGCAGTAATATCGAGAGCATTTCTGGCACTTACGTTTGTGGGTAGATGGAAGAAAAGGCTTTGTCCTGGCACACCTTCCAAATAGTTTAATGACATCGAGGTGGTGCTGTACATTTGGAGACTTGGTGCCCCCAGAATGTTGCTGCCATCTGCAAAATGTGATCCATGGAGGAATTTTTGCCTTCGCTAACCATCCTACTCACCACCTGTTCATTACAAGTATGGTTGTATTTTTCAGGCACATAACTATTTTATGTAGCCATTGCCTTATTTACAAAAGTCAACACAGTTTCATTTGTATATTCTCTAATGTTCCTCATTTCGATGAACGACTAAAGGAATTTAGCCTCTGTTACCTCATATTTATATCCCAGTGCAACAGGAAAGAACGGATGACCACTAAAGAGTCCCAAAACACTCTTCAGGTGAAATTAAACATTAAAAAAAATAATAATAATAAATTATATATATAAGATTATGCTTCAGTTACATTTCCATAATTCATATGAATTTCTTGGGATGCCACTAACTGACATGACTTTGTTAAATAAAAAAAATCTCTGTAATCGAGTTTGACCAGATTGACAATCCTTTAAGAGCAAGAAAATAAGTAATTTAAAACATTTTTTAAATGAATAATAAAACCTTTAATAAGAGATTGAGATAACTGGTTTGATGTGAATCCCAGTCCTAATTTTTTAATCTTGAACCCTGCAGTATATCTGGGTTTCAGTTGTGGTTTTCTTTTGAGCTGGTTATGTATTGTCATTTTTTGTGCTTTTGTCATTAACATGTCATTCGCTATTATGTTCTACAAAATGCGCTCAACAATAAAGCCAGTTCCAAACAGTAGCATGGAAGTACAATTTTTAGTACTACTTTAATCTCTAAAGACCACTGCTCCCCGTCGAAAGTTCTGGCTTCTCCTAGAGATACACATAACCCCATTTGAGACATACTGATCAAATGCACAGAAACCGTTACAGCAAACTGTACATCAAATAGGACTTGTTCCCTGGTCCATGTGTTTAAAATGGCATCAGATGGCACTTTAGGTAGACAACTGGAGCAGTTGAGCATTTAACATCATCAAATCATAGCAAAAAAATTTAAGTTTTATATGCTAATTTGAAGTAGTATATAATTTGAGGCAACAAATAATTACCTTGCATTTATTACCATTTTAAATTTCAACAGAACTGTACACTTCGTACCCAAAGTAGCTCAATACAGCCATTTTTAAAAAGCAACATAAAAGCAGCAAACACTTCAGGAAACCAGATTTACAAGAAGAAAAAAACGAAACAAAACAAAACAAAAAAAACCTTCAACGTTTGTACAGAATTAATCTGTTGAAATTTAATATCTGCAAGTATGGTCCTGTACAGCAAATATACATTAACTTTCTCGAAGGGATTCTTTATTTTTTATCCTGCATAGGGATTCTGTACATTGTCATTTGTCTACATTTGGTTATTTTGTGCATTCAAAATTAGTATTCTGCCTGGCCCTATTGTGACACTACATGTCACAACTTATGCTAATTACATTCTTGTAGCTAATTGTACAGAAAACAGCCCCCCCCCCCAGTCAGAATATCGCTGCCAAGTTTATATCGAAAACCTTAGAGACCTACTGTATGCATGTAAGCTCCTTTAACAAACACCTGCCAGAAAAATCATTTTATCATTGGCAGAGACTGCATTATTTTATTTACGGTAAGTGTCAAGTCTTCACCCATCCCTTCAAAGCAACTGCCACAAAAAAAAAAAAAAAAAAAAAAATAATTATCACATTTCAAGTTACTCAGATGGAGCAGTGCTTTATAGAATTTTTAAAAGGCCATTACGCTTCAATAACATTTACGCAACGCTCTCTTACTGAATGAAAGTTTGATCTTTTCCTACCCCACCTCAATTGGTCGAACTGCCCAAATCCAAACACCAGATTCAACTGTCGATCTCCAGTATCCACAATCTGAAGACATACTTGTCCCTTGCCTGCTTGGCTCCTGTCCTGTTCCTGCAGCAGGGAGAGCAGGGATGGGCCAGCACAATTTTCAGTCAGTGAGTCAGTGCAGTTTGTCAGTAGATGACGCTTGAAGGAGCCGGACTTGAGGCCAGGTTGCCAGAGGAACTGGAGCGTCTCATGTGAGGCTGTAGATATGAATCGCTGCCCAGCTGATGAACATCAAACCGGTCCTCCTTCCTATATGCAAGACAGCGTCGGATAAACGCCTGCCAACAAAAAATATGCATAGAAGCACACCTGTTAGACAAAAACCCTGCTAAAGATATATATACTCTCAGTTATTCAACTGCACATGCAGCAGCTGCAAACAGCAGTTTAAAATAGCAGTATTCTTTCTTACTGACCTTAAATCAGACAATTCTATGTTCACAACACTAGAGGGCATACTAGTGTCATGACTCCAAGTGAAAGCATGATACATTACATAGTACTACACATTAGCTGCATCCCAAAATCTAGGCTGCAACCTAAACAGATGACTCCTATCAAGTGAAGTGAAAACGTACCTCTCCAGTTGCTGTGTATATTTATTTGAATCCATAATTAACTACTGTACAGTCTGTTTTTAATTCTAAAGTCCCACTTGACATGGCAATTAGCTGCTTAGAAAATTTTTGCTCTTAATGCAATATATGGATTGGTCATTAATTAATTTTAATAATTAGCAGCTTGTATTAGAATATAAATGATATTTAACCCAAACTCTGATGTACTTGTGCGGCTGCATCAGTTGCGTCTTTAAAAACATTTTAAGGTCGACCGGATTTCTGTTATTGTTTTGAAAAGAAAAAACGATAGTCAAAATGATAGTCATCAGTAATGCAGTGGTCGACAAGTACAGCCTAGTTCAACTGAAGTTTTTGGGACACATCCATGTGGTACACTATACCAGCAGAACACTCACTGACCTTGGCCTCGTTGCTGGCCACAGGTTTGACTGGGAACTGCACCTCTGTGGCTTTGAGAATAGTGTTCTCTTGCAGGATATCCTGCTGGGACTGGTTATGACCAAAAGGCTGAAACACAGGAATCGTTGTACTAGTACTGTTCTTATAACTTGGCAAGTTAGCCATTCAGGAAGACACTGGAAAGGTTTGAACCATTTCTTTTAGCATTAACTTAATTTTAAAATGTGACATTTTAATAGAAACATTCACTACCTTACAGCCAGTTCATGCAGTCTTCTTACCTTCCTTCCATAAAGACACTGGAAAAAGATAACTCCCACAGACCACACATCCACCTTGTTGGAGATCTTTGGAGGTTCCTTACCCACAACAAAACACTCAGGAGGCAAGTACCTTAAAAACAAAACCATGACAAATCTCTAAAAACACTACATACATAAAGTTGCTATACAAAGGCTAAGACTATTGTAACAAGCTGTGGCGCTGTTACTTTGGATCTCCTACCAGTAAGTGCCAGCGCCTTGTGATGTGAGGTCCATCCCGTCCACTCCATAGTTGTCATCGTCCATTATTTTAGACAAACCAAAATCTGTGATCTTTATTTCTCCACATGCAGTTCCATCCACTAGCAGTATATTCCCTTAACATAGAGCAATAAACATGTAATAAAGATTGATGAAATTGACTCAGCTTGTACTGTTTTATAAGACACTGGTTCGGTGTGCATGTATGATACCTGGTTTAAGGTCATAGTGTATTATAGGTGGTTTGATCTCATTCAGATATCGTAGTGCATTAACAATCTGCATCACAATTGAACGAGCTTCTTTTTCAGACATCAGCTTGTGCTGTTTCAAGTAGAAGTCTAAATCATTGCCTTCACAGTATTCCAGGACTGTACAAAACCTATAAAAAAAAGAAAAGAAAATAATAATAATGATAATACCAATATTATGTAGTATATGACAAAAGTTTAAGTAAGCTTTTCAACAATAAATGAATCCGAGACAACAAATGAAATATCGTCATAGGCTGGCACAAGCTGAGAGAAATGTTATTGCTCTTAGCTCTTTATTATGTGGGGAATGGCTCAAAGGAGGTTTTGATAGCATTAATATTAGTAATACGGCCAAGCACCTAACGTCACAGCTCTTAGATGGTGAAAAGTATACAACGGTTAAAGAGTAAGCACTGACTCTGGCAAAGGCACTGTCTGTCTGGTCAGTGGAAAATAATGTTTTACTTTTAATAAGAAATGATGTTTAAAAAAAAAAAAAAAAAAAAAAAAAAGTAAGTCAGGTAGCTAATTTTGCAGACTAGCAAAAAACATCTACTTAGGTTAGGTTATAGCTCATAAATTCCTTTTAGGAGTCTAGACCATCTGAAAAATGTATGCAACGTTATTAGGAAATGCCTCTTTGATCGTGTCTCCTAAACCGAAGCACCTCTACGACAATACAGACTGGCATGTGACTGCACCATTTCACCAATAATACAATCTAGCTGCCTCAGTGATACTCACGTGTCTGTGTCCAGTGAGAAATAGTCATAAAGTTTCACTATACGTGGATGATCCAGCTGCTTGTGTATTCTGTACTCTCTACAGGCATGTCTACAGAGAGGGGGGACAGAGAGAGTGAGAGAGGTTACCATGGGCAACAGGGGTTCAACCCTAGGCAGGCAGCCAGCCTCAGGTGAAAGTGACTTGATTTCCAGACATTTACAGCACAGAACAGAATACCAAATCAGACTGAAATACCTTAGTATACACATCCCAGTGCCTGAATCATGAGCATACAGATATCTGACCTCACATCTACCAATCCCACCAGGGTGTGACTTTTTTTTTTGTTGGTAATTTATCAATTATGCATCCAATGAACATCATCATAGGAAAAATCATAATTACAGTATTTGTGTCATTGTTACTTTATTTTCACACAAGGGAAAATGCTTACATCTCATATTTTATTATAATTACGGTGCAAAATGGCAGGCTGCCTGAACACACTTCTATAAACCACTCCCTGCTGGTACGATCACTTTAAGATGGCATAAAGAAGAGTGGGGTCATTTAAGCATTACTTGTGATAGTTCTCCTTCTTTTCCTCTCTCCAGTTTTTGTTGAGTTGATGGATTTTCACAGCTGCATAACGTTGCTCAATAAGGTCAAATGCCTAAAAAAAACACCACAGAATACTGAAATGAAATTTGCTTTAAAATCCGACACCAGCATTATATATAAAACGATCAGACTTATCTACTTCATGCTGATTAGTTTATGGGTGCAAAATACCTTGTACACTTCACTGAAGCCCCCTCTTCCAAGCAGATGCAATAACAAGTAGCGTTCATTCAGAGTTGGATGGTCTTTGAACCTGATGACGCAAAGGCATGTTTGCATTCATTACAGTTTTTTTCCAATGTCCTTATATGCTAGAAAATACATCATGAAGAGTTTTATCTTGAGCAAAAAGCAATCGCACATATGGTAAACGGTAAAAGGTCTACACTTATATAGCACTTTTATCCAAAGCGCTTTACACTGGTTCTCATACACCCATTCACACACCAATGGTAGCAGAGCTGCCATGCAAGGCGCTAACTTGCCATCGGGAGCAACTTGGGGTTCAGTATCTTGCCCAAGGACACTTCGGTATGTGGAGTCATGTGGGCTGGGAATCAAACCGCCAACCCTACGATTAGTGGACAACCCGCTCTACCACCTGAGCCACAGCCGCCCGTTACATATAGGACCTATATGTACACCAACCTATACATATAGGATCTATAGGTATAATTCTAAAGCTGCACTCCAAGATATTCTAGGTTCAGTCATTAACTAAGTGGAGACTGAACACCTCGTTGCTACTGTGAACATAAAATCTGCAATTTTTTATTTATTTACTTTTTTTTTTTTTAAATAAAAGTTTCATCAAAAAAGGTGCACCAAAGAAGTCAGACAGTGCATTGAGAAGCAAAAACAATGACAGCGCTATGGGAAGCAGTACAGTGATACCATGGTGACGGTACTCACTGAGAGCTGTCCTCGTTGTTTATTCTCTTCAGCTCTCGGATGTGAAGATTCCGCACTCTCTCCAAGCGCTCCAACTCAGCTTGGATCTCTGCCTCCTCCTAAAGAACATTCACAGACACCATTCAATCACTCAGACACACTGAACTCAGAACAAGGAGCTCAAAAATCCTTTAAACTTAATTCAGATGAATAAACCGACATTGCATATTAATGTCTAGATAGAGGACTTGAATTTTCTGTTAACGTGCTGAAGAACATAATACCGCTATTGACCTTTTTGAGATGGCCAAGACGTAACTTGAAGATTTCCTCCTGCTCGTGATACTCGGCTATAGTTAATCTGCGCACACACGCACACACGCTATATTGTTTAAAAGATCGAAGAAAATACATTGCAATCATGAATGGATGTGTTTCTATGTGGTACAATCTGAGTCTTAGGCAAATACTGTACTGCAGCAGAAATCCACTCACAGCTGAGGCAAGCTGGGTTTAAGGAAGGGGTCCGTCTCAGCCCCGTTAACAGCCTTGGTTTTGCGCTGTTTTTGCTCAGAGTTGGTGCTGGGGCTTTGAGAGTTACTGGTTGAAGGAGGCTTCCTCTTAGCTAACAATTTCCTTTGTCTCTCTATGTCCTCTCTCTGTTGGTTTATAGACTCCTGCTGCCTGCAGGACACACAGAAGCATGTAAATAACACAGAGACTCAAACAGTGTAGAGTGTATCCAGATGAAAATACTAATTTTATAAAATAACCTACTATGCAAGGAAACACTTCAACAGTTAGAACAAAGCAGGAACAGCAATAAAAAAACTTGTTCAGATATGTTGCACTGTCTTCTTGCACACGCGTTAAAAACATCAAAGCGGAAACAGATTTTGAGGCCCTTACTTGACGAGGTTCTGGAAGGCGTACCCGTCTGTCCACTGCTCAGTAAATGAAGCCCCGTGTCTTACAGTGGTGAAATGTCCCAAACGCAGACGGTCCTGCATGCTCTTTTCCCTACATGCCTGCTTCTCCTGTGTGCTCTGAACATCACATATAGCACACTTATCACACTGAACACATACTAGGGCAGAGAAACCAAACCATATGAAACCAAGTGAGTCAGCTGAAGAGTCTTGTAATGTGTCTAGAATTTACATGCACGCACATTACCAATAGGCCATTTCAACAGCTAGTGACATCTGTGTTCCTTGAACATTTCCGGTTAGTTGTTGTTGAGCACATTCAAAACGACAGTGCTTTATGCACAGTACGATGGAGAGAACATATTTAATCGTGCAATTAAAAACGTTAGCATTAAAATTAGGACTGTGTTGTCCGGTGGTCCCTCAGACCCGGAACCTACTTTCTGGCATTATTTTATTACAGTCCAACTGTAACTCGCTTGTTATTGTTTACGTCCTTGAAATGGTCTATAGAAGCTTCAAAACCTTAGGATTAAAATTCAGCCAAGTTAGATTTTAGAATCCATTTCTAATGTAGGAAAAATGTCACTTCTGACCTTTTCAATGAGGAGTTTCTTGCTCATGCTGATGCATTTGTTTAAGCGTTCCTTGTACTTTTCAAGTAGTTTCTGTTGTTCATCTATTTGTCTCCTGAGATCACAGTTTGCCTGATGTAAGGGCGAAAAGAAGAAATCAACTTAAAACTCAGAATTTCAGAGAAGATGTGAAAAACACCACAGCAGTGTCTGCCCTCTTTGTCCTCTACTCACCCGTAACAAGTCGTCTATTCTACCCTCCTTTTTCTCCAGGTCTAAGTTCTTATTGCTTTCCAGAGCAGCCAGCTTCAACATGGTTAACTCAGTCTGAGAGATTGGAAAAGCCAAAATACACACAAAACAAAATGGTGCAAATAAGCCCAGTTTATTTACAACCCACTAAAGAAAGAAAATCTAAAGTGATCTCAAACAAATTTATCAGTTTATAATCCAACCTGAACACTCTTTACTGCTAACTGTTTAGGGTGCATCATGTGGTCCCCAAAAGTCAGACTAGTGGGTGATGAACTGTTTTGCCTGACCTAAATCAGAGAAAAGGAATAACAGTGTTAAAGAGGCAAAAGCAGAAATGGTGTGTACATGTGTATGAGTGCCAGAATGTGAGTGTGTGTATAAAAACATACACTGGATCCAGGTGCAGAGTGGGAATGTGAGTTCTGGGGAGAGCGAATAACTGGTGGCAGGCCTCGAACTGGACTGGACCCATTACCACCCTGTATCTAGAGCAAGTCACAGAGAGCAAAGGAAAGAGAGGCAGGAAAGGGAGGGAGTGACCTCTGTTAATTTCAACATCACCCTGTTCCAGGACAGGCTTTTTATGGCGGGTGTTTCTATTTGTCTGCACCACATCACGATTTTCCTCAAAAGGAAAAAGAATTACAAAAAAATGACAGACAACTTGAGCTGATTTCTTTTTAATCAGTTCCAGTTAAAAGAGTGACAGACATATCCACCCATTTTCATTTCAGATTCATATTGTCGTATTCAGATAATGTCACATCATTCAGTTCCAATCAGCGAGTGATGAATGCAAGACTTACATCAAAATAGTCACTAATTTTGGTTCCCCGAACGATAGATTTCCCTAAGGAAAAAAGAAGGGGGGGGGCACAGTGAGGAAATCAGCGAACCTATAAATATGCAAAATAATACTCATACCTTGGCAAAGAAAGAAAGACTAGCAAGCAAAAAAAAAAAAGAAAAAGGCTTTACCTTGGCTACTCTCTGACTGAATCTCAGCTTTCCTTTTTCTTCCTCTGGATGACTCAGAATGTTTCTTTTCTGGGGTCTACAGAGTGGGGAGAGAAAAAAAAATGTACGCATATATGGATAGATGCACTACCACATTATCTCAGAGAGAGAGAGAGAGAGAAAGAGAGAGAGAGAGAAAGAGAGAGAATTGGACAGACAGTTGTGTTAATGTAATGTTATCGTCTGAAGTTTATTTTGTAACACTAAGTTTGGATTTTATTTTAACTAAACTAAAAGGTATTAAAAGATCACCCCCCATACCAATTAATGGAAAAAATAATCAGCAGGTTAATCAATTATTAAAGTAATCGTTAGTTGTAGCCCTATACTGAATATAGTGATTTGCCAGATGATGTCAAGTGACCCATGATTAATAAGCATATTAATAAAAAAATAACACTGTACTGAATCACATGATGTAGAATAGACATAAATTAATGATGTCTCGTGTTCCATTCATACCACTATACATGCTGATATGAACTGATGAATTGTTACACCCTACTGCAAACAGGAGAACTGAGACGGACGCAGAAATCCTACTCAGCAGAGACAAAGAGTGGCTAGCTGCCAGTACATCTTTGTATTCTGATCAGCAAGGAGCTCACTCGCTGCCTCAGCCTAGAAAATATTTGTAGCCTTCTCCCAAAAAAAAAAAATGCATTTCTTTGACATTAGGTGCCACATTGCTCTTATGCATTTAGATTTGAGTGCTGCTGTGGTTTATGAATATGTACATGCTGATTAATCGGTAATATATTTAGGATTACATAACAGACTACTGATCTGAATGAATATATATATATTTTTTAAATCAAATACTGGTGTATTATCTAGCTAGGATTGAACAATATTGTCCTGTAATACAGTCATATGAGAGAGAGAGGGGGGGAGAGAGGGAGAGTGTGAGAGAGAAAGGTAAATACACACCACATCAAACAAAACAAAAAACAAAAAAAAGACTGACTTACTGAATATGCAGGAGAACTGCCTCTTTTTACGTCAGAACCCTAGAGAGAAACAAGGAGGGGGAGGGACAAGCAGGTAAGAGAAAGAGAGAAAAAGAGAGAGTCAGGAAGGGGGGGGGGGGCAAAAGTAAGATGTTAAAGAAAAACCAGGTTCATTGTAACAAACTACATGACCAAATCTTCTGTTTATAATTAGCCTTTAGTGACAGTGACTGAATGTCACAGCAGTCTTAATGAGCAAGGCGGGCTGGTTATCGATGCACCACACACTCCCTGCTGGCATTTTTGGGTCACAGTGGGCACCAGCTCAGAGCCATGAAAACGTGGGGGGGGGGGGGGGGGGGGGGTCTGAGGAAACTCATGGAAATAAAAATAGAATAAAGTACTTCCTGTCAAGTAACCAAGTGCATGACAAACAAATAACATTAAAAATATTCAAAATTATACATGTATACTATTGCATCATCAAAGAAAGTAAAAATGTTTTAAAAATTTAAAATAAAATCTAAAATAAAAACATTACCAGCATAAGGTTAACAACACAATTATTAAAATATACTGTAATTGTGTATCATGTTATATAATTACAAAAATATATTGTAAATAACATGTAATGATGTACATCATGTACAAAGAAGGCACCACTTATCTAGGCTTCAAAATGCTGATGCCAATAGCTTTTTTTTGTGGTTGGGTCATAATTTAATTGTATATGGCCTTCTATAGTACCTTTTTCGCACATCATTAACCTTTTCTGCTAGAGAGAGATACTGAAATGTGATCACATTCTTACTGCTCATCTTTAAGATACGGCAGAACATGTGCGATTGGGTGCGTGTCTGTGTGTGTGTGTGGGGGGGGGGGGGGTGGGGGGGGCACAGCTGCAGCACTCAAAACACAACATTTAACATGAAACATCTTAATAGAAATAAATATATAATAAAAACATACTATTAAATTTCAAACTGTACTAAACACTTGAATCTATTCATCTAATCCAAGTCAGCAACATGATATAATCACATGTATAAGCTTATAGAAGGAGTACACCTGGATGAAAAGTGTGCTATGATACACTATACATAAAGATATTTCTCTTTCTGGGGTACTTGGGTGTAAAAGTATATACACTGCAAATGTATATACTAAACTGAAGCTAGTAACAGACATTTTCTGCCAGGCAAGTGTGCATGTGATTTGTGCACATTCATGTTTAGGAAACAACAGCCTCTGCAGCACAGTGGGTCAGATTTTGGGTAGAGGTTTCTACCTACTCTGCCAAGTTTCATGTAGACTGTAATATTTATTTTGTTAGCTGCACTATTCAGTGGATTTGTGTGTTTTTATGTTTGAACTGCAGCATTTGTAGTCCTGTATTCACATCTTTGTGCAACATTATTAGGCACAGTATTAGCACTGATGTTTGCTGTGTGTCTGTGGGAGTGTATGTGACAGGTGTGTGTGGTGATTGAGAATGTATCTGCCGCATCATTAGAGAGCGTGCTGACGTATGGGGGCATCTGTGTGCCTGGCATCTGTGCACAATCAGCAGCTCAAGCCACCACAGGACTAGACAGTGGCTTTATGCACGTCTCCTTGAGCTTTCTGGCCCTCTCTATTTTAATCCCCTTCGCCCTTTTGGCTCCAGGCTTCCTTTTTCCCTTCACGTTTCCCTCTTTGGTCCATACGTGCACACCCCCTCTGCTCCCTCCTGCATTACCAATTACCACCTTAGCCATCTCTCTACATCTCTACCCATCGCTTTCTCTCCAGTTCTCTCTCTCTGTCTCTGTGTGATTTATGGCACAAGCAGGTGTGCAAGGCAGGGGGCAGGAGGGGGAGGGCTGCAGACAATGTTCTTAATGTCTGTCTGGGTATGTTGGAAATCGGGTCTTTAGCACTGCCTAGGTTTATGTGGTAAACAGAGATGCAACTGCAGCTAGTGATCAGCTAAAACCATGTAGAACCTTAAAGCACGCGTGTCAGACTCAAGGTGTTGAGGCCAAATACGGCCTGCAAAATTAAATCAACTCGTAGTACACCCCAATATTTTCATGCTGGAGCAGTATTACCTAGAATTGACAGCATACTGTATATGTTGCATATGTGTATAGCAACCGTCCTTCCAATCCACACCACCACACAGCATGATCTCACACACAATTATTATAAAGGACACTAGTGCCCCAGTGTCCAACAGTGTCCATGAAGCCTGAGGCTTAGGGACAGCTGTCATTGGGCCAGCTGTATTTACCACTTAGTTCACTTAAAAATGTAACAAACACTAAATAATCCTTATATTCCTTATAATCACGTTTAACCATAAACATCATCATATAAATACTTCACTCTGAAGCTACAGGCTGCACGATCATGACATTACATATTACGGCTTTATTTAATGTTCACAGTGGTTCACGGGGTTCTAATGCATCTTTATTAATATAAATAGAGGCATGGTGTAAAACAACTGTAGCGTGCACGGGCTCACATTTTACATGCATTTTTTGGACTAAAACGCTGGTTAAAACGGACAAATTAAAATAATAATAATAATAATAATAATAATAATAATAATCTGGTGTCTGATGTGCAACAAAAACCACTTCAGAAACAAAGTGAAGATGGCTAGTTTAAAAAACTAGCTCTTCAAGAGCAAAGAAATGCAGATATAATTTGACACACCTGCTTGACACATAGAGGTCCACAGCTTATAGTTACAACATTTACAGTCTAAATTTACTGCCCATCACTAGCAAATTTTTAAAGTTGGAGATTTGAGGTATAGTCTTGAAACTATAACTGCCTGTTGTGCAGATTTATAACATGTTTAAGCAGTAAAATATGAGCGCTGGTTCATATTTGTAACATTACATACCTCTGATTCCTTATCGCTGGAAGATCCCAGACTGCCAAAGCTATGATTCGAACATTCGTTGTTTGTTAAGGCCTGAAACATGAAGATGAAATAATTCATACATAGATTTGCACATATTGACACAAACCAGTAAACTGGCTGAGACTGACAGAGAGAGACTCAACACCTTGCCTAAATACAGCAGGTGTTGATTACAAATTAATGACACCCCTGCAGAACAGCATGAGGCAGGCAGATCGAGTCTAATGACAGAAAGCAGGGATGTCACAAAACGAGGAAGCTTTCACTGGATCAAATAACCTCCTAAAAAGGCCATATAATTCCTTTAACAACTGGAGGCTATTCACTACCAGAAGTATTCCACTTGGAGACAACAGAGGTGAGAGCAGTGTAGGTAGAGCTGCTGCCATTTTGCTTCAGCATATATAAAGAGAGAGAAAGAAAGCTTGGATTGTAGGTCATGCTGTCACTCACTTTGGTTCCTCCACTGGTGCTGCCAGTACTGCCTGTGCTGCCACTGATGCCGCCCATAAAACGTGCCTCCAGGAGCTCCTGCCGGCGTGGATCCAGACTTTGCAGCTCATCCATAGCACCTGAGAAAACACACGCAACAATAAACTTCACTCGGGCGTCGATAATACTGTTTGAAAAAACAGAGTAGAAAACACATGCTTCAGACAACTGGACATTAAAAAGGTGACCAATTTCCAGAAAGAATATCATTATTAATATTTTTCATCTCTGGTACTATAACATTACAGTGCAATGTTTTAAATAATTTATAAAACCTTCATTTATAGCATCAGTAAGAACATCAGGTGTGCTGTCATGGGTGGGTAACAATCTACCACAAGGAAGCAGACTTCCTGGATTTCCTGAAATGTGCTAGTTGGCATTTTTGCCAGAGAGTCTAAAAATATACATGCTGGAAGCAGTCTGTTGCACAGGCCAATTTTCCAACACTGCTACACTAAAACGGTTTATTGTTGCACATGTAGACATATTAACAATTTTGTGAAAAGCCTATTTAAAAACAGTATCTAGAGGATACCTATATAAACTCTGAGAGTGAAGTACACCATCTCCTCCTGTGTGCAAATCCCGTAGGTTACTTACACACCCACACACCAAACGGATACATAAAAAGAATATTTATACATACACAGCAAAAACAAAACAAAAACACATATACATACATACATACATACATACATACATACATTCATACTTAAAGAAGAACAGCACATGCAAGATGTTACACACTAAGCTCAAGCATACAGGTACATTATATAGTTTGATTTAAACATGTTTTTATCGAATCCAAAAAGTATGTGCAATTTAAGTTCACATGGTGATTTTTTTGCAGAACACTTTTAGATTTGTGCATGTGTATGTCACACTTCAATTCAGACCACAGGTTTCCACAACGGTTCAAAAGTGCAGATTGAGATGGTATATGCAAAACACAGATTTTCTGTTTCTTTAACTATTTCTGTGATGATTTAAATTAGTATGTTTGGCTCACCATCTTTTTTGAAAGCGCTGTCTATGGACAGATTTAAAACTCATGGCAGAGGTGCCCAGGTTTGGGGCTGAAATATCCTGGTATTTAGCAGAATTAATGACACCATCAAGCTTCACAAGAACCCCGGAACCACCAGCTAAAAAACACATCTATATATCTGTCTATGTATGCATCTATACATCTACCTGCATCCCTATTATACTGACCAAAATGTTTGCCTTTGGTCGCATGCAGCCATAAAGCACAATACCTATACGATATCTCTCTCAACTGGCCATAAGACACGAACTGTAGTTCCAATGTCATTTCAGGTCCTGCATTTTGAGAGATGGTCTCAGGAAGGGTTTCCTTCTTGTAATGCTTCCAAACAGTATGTTGTTATGAAAGTGGAACTAGGCTGTGTAATTCTAAAACTGATCTACAGGCTCCTCCCCCCCCCTACTGTTTCAGACATGTAAAACTTTTTAACTGCGCATTCTCATATCCATTACCGAATTTGTGCAGGTCAACAACCATCTGTCTCTTTTGTGTTAAATGCTCGTTTTACGTGTTACTGCATGACAAGGGATTTTACATGTGTGCATCTCTACACCCCAGGGAAACAGGACATGGCTAAAGGCAACAACAGACTTCCTGTTGACTGACAGCAAATAAAAAAGTTTTTCAAGAAGACGATTTGTTTGCATTTATTTAAAATAGGTCTTGAGGGTGTCTATCATTTTCATGCATTTTTAGAGAAAACACTACTATTTTTAAAAGGTAGTTTTATTGAATAAGATTTTGGCACATGTTTTGTCAATAATTCTAGAGGGAACAGTGTATATACGGACACCTCATGAGAGCTGGGAGCACAGGGACTGCTTGACTGCACTAAACCCATAACAACAGAGGAACTGGCCCCAAGAGATCACAGTGTGCATTACTCAAGCATAACGCTGCCAAAACGCAGCTGTACTCATCACATGGCATCTTTACTACTGATACACACACACACACACACACACACCCATAAGTGCCAAATTATTATACCCAATACTGGGGTTAGGGAAAATGGCACCGACACTGTAGTAAATAGTGAGATTCAAGGATGTGGTGAACCACTAAGGCAACACCATGGTGTTACACTCTGTAACTGGCAAAACAAAACCTAACCTAAAACAACTTAAGACTGACATGAGGCTGAAGTTTGTAAGGCTGACTGAGATTGCTGGAGAGACTATAAATATGTATACTGGAAGCAGACTTGTAGCATGGTGCAATAGAGTCTTCCTGCGCTGGCACTGCTCAACAAGCCGAAACGCAAGCACATTAGAAATGACATCTGAACAAAAATAACACTGCGCACACTTTCTCCCTCTCTTGCTTTGTAGGATTGTTCCCCTCTTTCAATATCCACATTTCTCCCTCTCAGTCCTGCTGAAACTGTGGGCTCCATCAGCCCCTCAGGCACAGAGGCCTGGCTGTAACTGTGAGGATCCTCCAGGCTACAGAGTGCTGGAGCTCTCCTCAGGGTCTGCTCTACTGCCATTGTATCTCTATAATGAGCCGCCATCACAGCTCTCCAGCAATTGCAGCAGGTTAGTGCAAGATTACATAGGGCCAGTGCCATGATAATACACACACGAATGATGAGCAGGGCCAAAACAGATGAATGCTAGGCAACACTAAATGCGGCTCAAATCAGGCAGTCGTCTACATCAATAAAGCTAATATTTATTACCATCCCTTTGACTGCTGAAGGTCATGTCCTGTTATTTCCTTCTTCTGTCACTAGTGCACATCATGCGCTATAAACAAAAAACGGTCACAACCTCACAGTGGTCACAATTTCTCCATGACCCATGAAGTCCAACACTATACTGTGATACCATACCATCCCCATGTCTGTGGCTAGCCTTAACCCATAAAGAAGACACCTCACCTCAATCAGACTACCAAGGAACAAAAGAGAGTCAGCCACTAGTGTATTCTCAGTAGAGCTGCTCTCCACAGGGACGTGTCCCCCCTCGACTCTCCTGGCTTTACATCCCAAACAAACTGCTCTCACCACTCAGAGAGAGATGATAATGATAGATCTGAAGACTTAATATTGTAAAGAATCAACCAGACACAAACTTTACTGAAGGACAATGAACAGCTAGGTGTGTAATAAAATGTTTTTCTATCACTTTACTGTACATTTGAAGCCTATATTCCTTAACTAGTATAAATCAGAAAAAGGCTAGTCTACTGTAATGCTAGAGTATTGTAACTGCTCAAAAAAACAACAACCTGTAATTGAATAAATTACTAAGTAACCCAGGATGTAACAAAAACAAACAACCGTAACAAACTATTAAGCTTGTGATTTAGTGCACCAGCCAATAAATACCTATCTAATTTTAGCCACTCTGCTCATCACCTATCAGAGAATGTTTATTAAAACCTGACAACGTCATAATCCTTACGATTCAAATATGATCAGCTGGTTCCACATATGAGAAAGTCACACTAATGTAAAAAGACGTGGTGCTACTGAACTGTCGAATCTGACGGGTCATTAGGAATTTATTATTTTCTGTAAGAGCTCAGCTCCGACAGTTGCACAGGCTGCAACTCAAATCACAGGTTTAAGCACTCGTTCTAATACCTTATTGTTGTATAGTAACAGCTAGGGCTGGGCGGAACAGCTAAAAAATTACCACGGTATAATGTTTCATATCGTTCGGTATCGATAATTATTGATCAATTTTCATCTTTTTTTAAACAAAGACCAGTAGAAAAAAAGGTTTGAATTTAACCACTGTATTTTTTATTTAACCACTTTATTAAGGCAAACAACAAATAATTTTAGCTTTAACAGTCAAAAAAAAAAAAGAATTTAAACAAATCTTATATCTTAGATGAAGATTAAATAAATAAATGTTAAAGAAACTCTTGAACTTAATAAATAAAATGTTATAAAATGTGTGCAATGTAAAAGTGTCAATATAAAAGGCTGTTTATGATCCAGGAACGGTGCACTCTTGAGGGTTGTTCATGCAACCGAATTTCATGTCTGTTTACATTTTATTGAGTGTTATACCAAACATTTTTTTCTATCATTACCGATAAAGGTGTACTGTCGATAAATACCGATACCGTTTTATCACCCAGCCCTAGTAACAGCTCATTCACAAGGACTTGTATGGATTGTGTAACAGCATGATTTATTAACTGAATATAAATCAGTTATAAGAAGTTAATTCTTAAATAACTAAGTAAATAAACCTTAAAAGAAGTCTGCGAGTTAATTACGCTTCTTTTTTTCCTAAACGCTTCAGGTATTTCACTTCAGTTCTGGTTTTGCTATCTCTATTTTTCCGTCCACGGCCAAATGACAGCATCATGTAAAGCAGGAGTGTCCAATCCTACCTGCAAAAAGGCTGGTGTGGCTGCAGCTTTTCATTCCATGGAGTATAAGCATGTGACTGCTGCTTGGTTGAAATGAAAACCTGCAGCCAAACCAGCCCTTTGCAGATAAAAGTAGACACCACTGATGTAAAAATAACAATTTTGAAACACATTATCCATAATTCAGTGTTCTGATGGGGTCCGAGCTCTAAAAAGGTTGCGGTCTGAGCATTCAAGTGAAAAATGTCCAGAAAGAGAACCGAGTCCCATTGTGATTCCAGTTGTATTGTGAACATCAAAAAACACAGAGGTCATTTTCACCTCCATCCCTTGCAGGTCCACTCTACCTGGACTGTTTTATAGTTCCTTTAAAATGAACTATAAAACACTCTTACATTCAGGTCTTAATAAAACTTTTTTTTAATTATTATTAATACAGTGATGCTTATGCACTTAAAATTGGATGAATTTATAAAGTTGCAATTTTCCCTCTTTTTAAAAACAAACGCTGAGTGCTGGACACGTTCAGAAGAGTTGGGGGTGCTCCTGAGATATATGCACGTGCTGAGGAAAAGAGAGGAACCAGCAAAGAAATAACTCAAACAGTTACAGCTGTGCTGCGAGTGTGTGCAGACAGAGCAGAGAATATAATTACAAACACTTCTCTTTGCTTGTGTATTACTTAGCTGGCAGCTTCATTAAGCCCTCTTTAATCTTTAACTTCATTTGGCTCCACTGTAGATTGTTCCCATAAAGCATTTAAGCTCTGTACATTCAGCAGCTTAATGCGCAGTCCTGTCTCACAGACACACACACACACACAGCCGGAACAGAAACGCGATTACACACACAAAACAGGCTCGCTCTCTCTGCGTACAGAATGGGAAAGTAGGGGAAGACAAGGGGCAGAGAATGCAAAAGGGGTGTGTATGTGCGTGTTAGTGTGTGTGAGAGAGAGAGAGAAAGAGAGAGAGAGAAAGAATGAATACCCCTGAGACACACAAGATCAGGTAGTAGAGAAAGAACTAAGACAGCCAAGATGGATGCCAGCATGGCTCATTTGTGGAGAAAGAAGGTGAAATAGATGTGCTGCTCTGTGTATACCCAACTCTGTGCTGGCTGAGAGGTTGAGAGGTTAGTGTACAGTAACGATATAGTAGTGGGTGGTATGATGGCTGATCCTCTATACTGGTTGTAATTCGTGAGGTATAGATGAACATACAGTGCTAATCAATGCTGTCTCTAAATGACAGTTAACTCTCATCATGTTAACATCACTACAGCGGTCGGTAAACAATTGTTCCTGATCCAAACTGAAGAACGATAGAGAATGTTAGAGAAACACAATAGGACCCTCCCACAACCAAAAAATAAAATTAAATAAATAAAATACCTTTATGGTTGTTGACGCGGAGTCATGTCTGTGTACCATAACATGTCTCTGTTTTATTTCTGTGTACTACTGATAAAGTGAGCTATAGCTTACAGCAAGCAGAATTGCCGGAGAAGCAGCCAGAGGATATTTCAGACCAGAGCACAGGGTAACCTGAGAAATGTCATGAAACACACATGATGTAGTCCAGTAAATAACATTCTGCCAAATGACGCAAGGCTTCGTTTTGAAAACACACAACCACCCGACATGTTTTCCAATGATGTCTTATTTGGAGGCATCTACGGAGCACAATAGACCATTATATACAAGTTCAAACAGCACCGACTGAATTCAAGACTGTAAAGCACTGTACTGGAATAAGATACTCTCAATATTCTTCTGTCAGATGTATGCAGTACTTAACCAGCAATGATCTTCAAGCAGAGTATTCCTCAACTATAGTGATAGGACTGAATTGCAGGGCCAGTATAAACAATATTGACAATAACCAATATCCACTGAAAAGGAAAAAACAAACAAACCCAAGACTGGCCCACAAAATAATGGATTTACCCATGTGCTTTTTTTGGTGTTGCACCTTTTAGGTCATTTAATTAACAAGTACGACTCAAAGTGAAATTGGCACATGGGGTGTGTTTTCTATCAGATCCAATTCTGTTTCAGACAGCACATATTTAAGCAAACCATAAAGCATTTTCAGAGGGGTGTGTGGCAACCGAAAAAATAAACAAATCTGCCGCAAGTGCGTCAAACCAGCACGAGGAACACGGAGTCAGTGCTAGAAAAATAGTTCATCGCATCAACAAATTGATGCCTTTCTTTTGTGTGTTTGCTGGAACAGGAATCCAGAATCCAAAAAGTGTAGGGTCCCAATTCGTGATAAAAAAAGCTTCCTTAATCCAAAAATAAATAAACAAATCAAAGTGTATTTATCCATCCATCTTCTATACAGCTTATCCTTCCTTCAGGGTCACAGGGAAACCTGGAGCCTATCCCAGGGAGCATGGGGCACAAAGCAGGGCACAAGGGTACACCCTGGACAGGGTGCCAATCCATCACAGGGCACAATCACACATTCACACACCCATTCAAACACTACGGACACTTTGGACATTCCAATCAGCCTACCATGCATGTCTTTGGACTGGGGGAGGAAACCGGAGTACCCGGAGGAAACTCCTGCAGCACGGGGAGAACATTCAAACTCTGCTCACACAGGGCCACGGCGAGAATCGAACCCCTGACCCTGGAGGTCTGAGGCGAACGTGCTAAGTGTATTTATTTATTGAATACAGGCAAACAAAAAAAGTTCCTAAATAATTCTAACACTGTTTCGTTTAACGTGTTCTGAAATCACGTATTAGAGTTAGACAGCTCTGACCAATCAGGAATCGGAAGGCAAGTTGCTGATGTCTGAGCATTAATGTCACTAACATAACTTTCTTTCCCCACACCATGCACAAAAATGTTAATTACAAACATACACCCAAGTGCACCGTTAAAACAAAAATAGCGCTCAAGTAGCAAGTGAAGGTTCAGGGGCGGAGGGAGACGGCGTCAGTTCATAAAGTTAAGATGTGTGCAAGTTTAGCACTTATCTCTCTGTGAGTTCAAGTCCTCCTGGGAAGTTTGTATTTCTGAGTTGGGAAGTCACAATCTCAAGTGCGTTCAAGTCACTACGGTTGGAGTGAAATGGCGGTGTACTTTCTTTTAATTAACTACAAAAAATACAGCAATTTGTTTTAACTCTACTTCTAGAAAATGAAGAACAAAGAATGCGCATCAGGTGGGGTTTTTTTTTTTTTAATAAATTTTTAAAATAAATTTATGAAGCCACTGTAAGTACTGTGATATTGTATTTTGTGCAGGCAGTTATCTTGCTTTATTGTTTAATATTTTAAAAAAAGCAAACACATAACTGAAATTAGCTTCTGAGACGAGTAAACATTTTCCGACTAATTTACCGTCAACGACAGACAGTGCACTAATTTGTTCCACCGTGATCTCTTGCTGACACGTCCCCAACTCGAAAACTCTGAGCTCAAAGAAAATCAAGAGTTTCCCCACACTTAATTACAACTGTGGTGGCGGTCATGCGCATTTAACTCATAAATGCGAGCTTTCCGACATGACTTGAAAGCACCATCTGTCCTCAACCCCAAAATTACGCTATATAAAAATGACAACTTGAGATGAAATGACTGAACATTTGAATAGTATTGAAATGGTTCAATTCACTCAGACCACCCCAATAGTGACTTGTTTTACCATTAGCTAATTAGTTCACTTGTTTCAGCAGTAAGATCCGAGATAGAGATGATATAGTATATTATAGCAAATTTGCCTCACACCTCCAGGGTTGGGGGATCGATTCCTGCCACGGCCCTGTGTTCACGGAGTTTGCATGTCCTCCCCGTGCTGCAGGGGTTTCCTCCGGGTACTCTGGTTTCCTCCCCGTGTCCAAAGACATGCATGGTAGGTTGACTGGCATGTCCAAAGTGTCCATAATATATGAATGGGTGTGTGAATGTGTATGTGATAGCGCCTTACGATGGACTGGCACCCCCTGAGTGTACCCCACCTTGTGCCCGATGATCCCTGGGATAGGATCCAGGATCCCCGTGACCCAGTAGGATAAACGGTATTGAAAATGTTAATATGGGAAATGTCTTCTTTCATATACAGTATTTCTTATTTTTTCACAAATAAAACAGAGCTAACATCAGACAACTATTTAATGTGGTCTTCAAAAAGTATGTTTTGATCATTTCTCATTTCATCAGTGCAGATGCAGGCTGCAACCAAGTCACAGGATCCTGCTAACGGTCAACACTTTGGCAAGTTGGATTGCGGGCTTAGAAAAATAAATGCTTTGCCCTATTTCAAATATCAGTACTTTGTCCTGCATGTTTCCTTTCTAGAAATTTATGCTGGTTATTACAGGGGGGAAAAAATGGCACTGTAAAAACCTGCTGTGACACCCAGGCGTATACAGTACTTTATCAACAGACTGCTCGTTCATGTCTACGCTCTTGCATTCATGCTGTATGTTGTGTATTTTCTGACACACGTCATAATAAAATACAATAAATAACAAACTTTAACAATAAAGGTTTACAATGGCGTTAAGGTTACTCATTCCGACTCTCTCAATAATCTTGCTGTCAGAGCCACCTGCTCTGTCTGAAGATTTGCTGGTAGCTTTTAGTTGTTAGTTAAATTGCTAACTTCTAAACAGCTCAGAAGCTGTACCATTGACTACAACGCTGTTCAACTGACAGTCATCTGGCAGAAATAGGTTTCGCGTTCATACAAAGTCAATTACAGTTCCTACATAAATCATCAGAAATAAATAGAAAATAGGAAATAGAAGTAATTTAGCACTTTTATAGAAGTCTCTGTCATATGCTACAATAACTTATTTGTTCTGGTCGCTACTTGTTCAAGCCACATGGTGTAACTACTCATTTCTCACATACAGTGCCTATTTAAGTCATTTGCATAATCGGAATATGATTTTAATTTTTTAAAAGCGAGACAAAAAACCTACTAAACATGCAAATGATAAATTTGAAGAGCATTTTGATGGGTTTTTGAATCACTGTCTTGGCTGCAAATAGGAGGACAGAACATTAATTTATGCTAATAAATGTACTGGCATTAAGTACAGTTAAATCATTTAAGCAAATCATGGATTTCTAAATATGTGTGACATTTTTGACTATGCATAAGTTTAAAGCTTAAGCAGCAAATTTACTGACTCGTGAAATTAGCATCTGTAAAGAACTTCACATTAATTGTGAATTTAATGATGGATTAATGAAGTTAGAGATCAGGTGGTGGTAGCACTGCAAAGTATATAAACAGCGTATTTATTCTTGCTTTGATATAGGTTAATTTACCGAGAAAGAAAGAAAGAAAAAAAAAAAAAGACATTAAATCGGGCCTTAAGCCGATTAAATGAATTATTTATCTGCTTGTTATGAGCGATGGAAACGGCTGGGCCGCCGAGCTCAGACGCAGTTCCATAACTCTGCTCGGCTCGAACTGCCACAACAGTGTGTGGCTGGCAGCGCTCCTTTAATCCACCCTTAGCCCACACTCTCTGGAGTGTGAGGAGCCAACATGGACGCCCCAAACACACTGAGCCTGACACAAAATGGCAGTGCAAAGATCAGCAGTGTTATCAGGCTGGAGGACAAACAGGTTGAAGATGGCACACAGAGTTAGTATCAGAGTTAATGGCAGAAATAGCAGAGGAGGTGGCGAGTCTGCTCACAGTGGAACAATGCACCATGGAGAGTGTGCTTTAAGAGGGATCAATTATTCAATCGCCTCTCAAAACAATCAGCGATTAGAAGAAAGTTATTGGTACAAAATATAATACAATCAAATACTAATACTTTTTTTTTGTTATTTAACATGATGCTTGGTAAGGTCAGAACAGTTTGATCATTTGCAATTTATTGCTTTCCTAAATAACAGCGAAGGGGGAAAAAGTGCAACCCACAGTAGGTGAGGAGTGGAGTACAGGAATAGTAATTCCCCCCACCCCCATCTGGTTAGGAGGCATCATTTCCTTGACATTCTGCATAGGTTTTCAGTGCTCTCTCTCTCTCTCTCTCTCTCTCTCTCTCTCTCTCACACACACACACACACACACACACACAGGCAACAATTTGAAGCCCCTGCACAGGGAAACGGTTGAACCCTTAGAATGCAGTGGATGTCATTTTAGCTCTCTATGCACTTCAGCAGAGCGGGGTGTCCACCTGTTTATGGCACACTCTGACTTTTTCAATTAAAAATACCAGCCTCTCCTCCCTTCGCTCACTATTTTGCAACAAATAAAAGGTCACTTGTGTGAAACAGACCAGCTGATAACTTCACCTATTTCTACATGCCTGTGGGGAAAAAACTCAATAACATTAATTACCTTATAACAGTTCACGTTAAATAATAATAATAATAATAATAATAATAATAATAATATCAGTTTTGCGTTGTTTTTTTTCCAACCAACCAACAGGTTTATAAAACCACAAGCACCAGGAAAAAGTAGGAGATGAACTAGTAACAGATGCAAGAACTTCACTAGCATCCCTGCAGAGTGGAAGCGACTCAACTCCTGCAAAAAAAATAAAAATAAAATAAAAAAAAAAAATAAAATAAACCCACCACCACAACCACATTCAAGTCCATTTCAGGTCTTGAAAGTAAAATTCTCATCAAGACGAGAAAATTATTCTCTTGTATAACAGTGGTCATATCATTGCATTTGTTTTAAAGGCCATTTATGGCAAACACTTGTACAAAGAAATTGATCCTATTGAAAGGCTCAGGTCAAAATGGCAGAAGTTGAAGATGAGTCCTGGCTAGCAAACAAGTGGGATTAAAGTGACACCCAGACAGTGCAGTGCTCATCAGGATCACCACCAGCACTTTGCTCTGAGAAGTAAATCAAGGAGTGCAATTGTGTGTTCAAAGCAACACCCTGCATGTCTCCATGAGCTGAAGTGTATATCTAGAGAACATGCACACAATAAAATAAATAAATAAATAAACAGCAATCATCTAAACACCAAGCCACAAAAAAAGAAAAGAAAAGGGCAAGCGAGGAGGATATGAGCAGGTAACCACTGAGAATGATTATTTCATTAAAGTCGATTATGCGTGAAGTAAAAGTTACACCGGAGACATGGGAGGAAAAGTCTCCACCAAACAAGCTCAGGTCCTCCATGATGTCAAAAGAGCTGACCTTTTTTTTTTAACAATCAGACATCTTTGCTAGCACGTTCATGCTGAACAAACTATCGGCAATATCTCACTGTTATGAACTCGCACTTGTTCCAAAAGCGCTGAAACTACACAGAAAATCATCTCTTCTGAGCTCCATTTTCGTCCAAGTGCAAAAATCTGGCTAACTAAGAATCCTGACAACTAAACAGTGCTCATACCCCGAGCCAGTTGGTTGATGGTTTTTTACTTCACACTAAGCAGAGACACCTTATAGCTCCGCACTGTACTACAGTAGCACACTAGCATGCTAACAGGCTAGCCAGTGTTGATAAGCCTAGCGAGCGCCGACAGACCGACCATGGCCTCGGTACAACTCGATTCAGGACGGGATTATTAAACGCAGAAAGCACGCACAAACAAAACACCACCCAAAAACTAAAGACCAGACCTAAAAGAATGAAACGTGTGCACGATACCTTGCTTGGCCTCAAGCAGAGTCGCGCCGTGTTGCTGTGAAAGCAGCCGTGGTGTTGGGGACGTGGAGAGCCGGGACCAAGATGGCGTCCCCTCCTCCAAACTTCCAGCACTTCCACTTACTTTGGACACTCATCAAAGCTACTTTTGGGAACGACAAAGCAAACAAAAAAAAAATGGTCGACAACAATCATGAATGTTTTCTAACGAAATACTTCAGAGCAACTATGAGATTTTAAAAATCCTAATGCATATGTGTATTGCATTTTTTTTGTTTATTTTATGGATTTAAAAAAAAATCGGATGCAAACCTTCACGCGGCTCTGCACTGCGTCTGGTGGAGAGAATGAGGTGAAAATCACAAGCGTCACTAGTCACCCGTGTGCAGCGGTGAGACACTATGGCGATGTTCATGTGCATATCCAATACTCTCTCTCACACATGTACACCACACACACACTCCTCTGACGGAAAAAGGCTGACCATCTACGTAACACAGTAAACATCTCTTACATCACGCCCCGTAAATAATATATGCAAAACATGCTATTGTTTCAATAAATCCCACTGTTAGATATTTGCATTGTCTTTGCATTCTTGACAGATTACTATGCTGGGAAGATTACAATTAACCAAGACAATATATTATTTAAATAAATAATAGATATAGATATAATAGATATAGGCTTAGTGGTTAACAGGGTTGGGGGTTCGATTCACACCTCCACCCTGTTTGTGCGGAGTTTGCATGTTCTCTGGGTTTCAGGGGTTTCCTCCAGGTACTCAAGTTTCCAGTCCATGTCCAAAAGCATGAGTTGTAGGCTGATTGGCATCTCTAGATTGTCCATAGTGTGTGAGTAATGGGTGTGTGTGATTGTGCCCTGCGATGGGTTGGCACCCCATCCAGGGTGCCTTGTGCCTTGTGCCCCGAGTCCCTTGGGATAGGCTCCAGGCTCTCTGCGACCCTGTGTAGGATAAGCAGTACAGAAAATGGATGGATGAATGGATATTCCAGATATTTTTTTAAGTAATGAACAGTAATCTGTTCATTACTTAAACAGGAATTCCTCATACGTTCCTTGTGTAGAAATGTGTACGTCTTATTTAGTTCTGTGTCGTCTCATGTGGTTAGTGTGTTGGTTTATGTAGCACCATGGTCCCGGAGGAACTTTGTTTCGTTTCACTATGTACTGTACCAGCTGCATATGGTTGAAATGACAATAATGCCACTTGAACTAATTTGAAGTGTTAAAATTAAGATTCACAAATACATTTATAGGTTAACATGTTTTTTTTAAGTGCACACTCATATATTATTATTCATATGGATGATAGGTTTCTGTATTATGGTCAGTACTATTGCAAAACATTGGATCTCAAAAGAAAAGGTACTAAATTGTACCGTTCCTTGTCATTGCAGTGATGCCCTCAAACATGTTTGTAGCTTTACTGTGTATCTTTCACCTAGAAAGTTGAAAGTACTGAAAAGCTAGTCTCTAAACAGTAATCACAGTTCATGTTTGTAGCTTAAACCATCTTTAAAGGTATCCGCATTTCCAGGTAAAAGATACATATTCAAGTTACAAAAGATTTACCGTTGAGGGCGTCGCCCCAGTGACAGGAAAAGGTACATTTTACATATTTTTTTCTCTGTATGGTATCAGATTTTACTTTTGTTCTCTCATTTTTTACTCCCAAACTGAGCCATTGATGCATTTTACTTTGATGCATTGACTTTGTGCCACTGGGCACAAAGCAGGAATACCCCCTGGATTTGATATGTCTGTCACAGGGCATTAGATGACCTATCACAAAATATACTACCTTGACTGTTACAACACAAATCATGGACACTAACATGATACTTGTCTTAAAGAACACTTTCATAACAACATAAGTTTGCAAAGAGCTGCTAACTTACTGTGAGAACGTTAGCATCGGATCAGTAACAGATATCAGAAAATACTCAACAGCTCTATAATACTAAAAATGTTCGATTTGGGTTAATTCATATTCTGTAACTGCTCTATCTTGTTCACAGTGGATACAGAATCTATCCCATCACTGGGCACAAAGCAGGAATACACCCTGGATTTGATGCGTCTGTCACAGGGCCTTAGATGCCCTATCACAGATGGGGTCATTTAAAGTAGGCTCATGTTTTTGCAAGCTAACTGAATTTCAGGATTGAACATGGATCCTGAAGTTATAAGGCAGAAACACTACCTGCAGAACCAGTAAGTTTCCAAAAAGATCCAAAATCAGTGCATCCCTAATCTGAGATGACTAAAACTGTGAATTTAATCCAGCATCCATAGTATTGAACAGATAAATTGAGAACTCTGTTCTAAAATGATTAATCCTGTTCGTAATGCGTCATTTAATTATTACATAGGTTTGAATGTGAACGAGAGATCAAAAGTAGCTGTTCATAGGAGATAAAAAGATGGACTGTCAGCTCTAATAACAGTAGCCACTGTGTTAGCCACAAAAATTCAGTAAATGTTACACAATAACAGAGTTTAACATAATTACCAAAATTCTCTAGGTTATGTAATTAAAGCTTGACTAGATGAAATGCAGCAATCAACAGCACAAAAACATACAGGCCTTCTAGAATAAGAAATGTGCAACGAATAGATAGTTATAAATTTAGGTTTGCTGAACATATCCACAATTGTTGACTGTAAATTTTCAAAACGACAAAGTGGTTCCAGCCTTCCTCCAAGTCACTAATAATGTTCAAAACGCAAAACCCCACAGTCACCTTAAAAAAAAAAAAAAAAAAAAATAATAATAATAAAAAAGATTCACAAGATTTTTAACTCCAGTCCTGAGGACACATTGTCATGCTGAGTTCTGAAGTTTTCCTCACTGCCATCTGACTCATGAAGAGCTTGATAATTAGCTGATTAGCTGGAATCCACTGAGTCGGCAGTTGGGGGAAACATTCAAACTCTGCAGGGCAGAGGGTCCCCAAGACTTGCGTTTAAAAACCTTTCTTCTCATTATTGTTTGCAAAAAAATACATCAATAAAAACTTGACACATCAGACCAGGAAGAAGTATGAAATTAATATCGCTGAGAAATATAAATATACAATTCTGATGACTTAATATCACATTCTGATGACTGAATAATATCTATTCAATACCTGTTCTACTGAAGCTTGAGGTTTCCTTTAAAGAGGTTTTCTAAACACCTTTGGCATCACTGTCACTAATTATTGTAAATGCTTTATGACTGCAATACTTTATGGCTGCAAGCAGATTTTTCACTAAACAGTCCATAGCACTGCATCTCAACAGGAAGCAAAAAGGCATTCAAAGCTTCAATAACCGCCATTAAGACAGCACATTCCTGGTGCTTGTCTTGAAAGTTGATATTAATTTGGTAGTGTTGTGTGATGGTTGTCATCATTGTATTTATTCACATAAATAAAATAACACATTAGTAAAACAACAATTATGTCTTTGGCAAAATACAGTATCTACTTTGAAAAATAAGTTAAATGATTCCTTGTATTGACTTCTCTCAGTTCTTTCCATCTTGTGGTCAGTTCTTCACTTAATACCCCCTTTTACACTGACAGACAGAAATTAATTCACAGACAAACCACTAAAATCATATCTGTATTTATCATAGCCATTTTATGTCCGTAAATGCTTATATGCTTCCATATACGCGATCCCAGTGGTCAACTTCCTTGTGTTGAGAGCTCTAGGATATCGGTACTCTGGAAGGTTTTCGATACTTGCTCTGCATCCACACTCTATGCATCACCACTTTCTTTCCTCGGTTCACCTGAAGTCTCCTGTCTTCCAGGTTCTGAACCTCCTCCAAACCGGCATTAGTGAACAACCTGTGGACCTCATCTACAAAACAGCAAAGGCATCATGATTCTGTACACATAAGCAGTCAGAATTTTAAAGCTTCATGAGGAAATAACATGAATACCACTATGAGATAGATAGATAGATACATAGATAGATGCTACATCCACATTAATCTGGATAGATCTGAAAACTGCATTTTCATTTTAAAATGCTCTCTGTCTTCACTGGCATTTTCAAACATTTTCCAAATATTGCTTGTCCACACTGAAATGTCTGAAAACTCTTACACCCCTATACTGTGCTTGCGTAAATACGTAAGAAGCTTTGGCCTGCATTTATTCAAGCATTTATTTAAAAAAGCAATCTGAAGGTTGTGCAAAGTGATATTAATCTTTAACAACACTATCAAACAGGATAGCAGGCATAACAACTGCAGTACAACATCCTCCACCACCTTGTTTGTTTCGAGTTGAATGGGTACAAAATACATAATAGTTTTTCAATATCTTCGTTTTCTCAGTCCACACTACAATGCAGAAACTGTATGCCGTTGGGACAGTGTTTTCAAAGAGCTCGATTTTCGCTGGACGTAAATGGGTCGTCTCAGTGTGGACGGAAGGCCAAAACATAGAGGAAAAGTTTTTTTTTTGTTTTTTTTTAAAGATGTTTAAAAATAATAATAATAATTATCCGGATTAGTGTGGGCGTAGCCTTAAAATTTCAGAGCAGGAACATTGTATCAAAAAGTTACCTTTCATAAAAAAATATACACAGGTTCCATCTTGTCGTGTGTAGAAATTTTCAGACAAACACTGCCCTGCAAAAGCAGGATATCATAGATGTAAGTGTTATCCATGCATGTGGACAAGGTAAGAATAAACTAAGCCAGAATTCTGGATTAATCCACAATGCTTGAGGATTAATCTTCTATAAAAGCAGCTCTGACAGTACTGCCATAAATAAATCAAGTTTATATTAATGCACTGATTCTAATACAATATGGTTTCTAGAGTAATTATGGTGGATACTCCACATAGTCCCAGACTGATAATAAACTGATTAAAATGTGTTGTTATTTAACAAAGAAAAATGTATGTTGATATGGTGACGCTTTCGATTAGGAGACACTTATTTAACAGTTATGTAAGCAGTCTCAAGTGTCAGCACTTTGTAACATTCAGTTGTTTTTCCACTACGGAGGAACCTTCAGGACAGACGACTTGCTTGTGCTTTCTAGGCTCTCAGTAACATGATAAGTGAGGGAGCAACTGTTTAACGGGAACTAACTTGTTTCACGGACGTTCCCCAACATTAAATGTAATTAAACTGTGAAACAATGTGTTAATAAAATAAATAATATTAATCTTTGTGGTTTAAGAGGAATCAAACACTTCAGGAAAATATAAGAAAATAATCATCTTCAGAGTGGTCGTTGATTAAGCTCCTATAACAGCACGTCTTTGCTGTTTTATTCCTTTTAATATATACAACCCCAATTCCGAAAAAGTTGGGACAGTAAAACAAAAAACAACAAAAAAAAAGTCATTTGAAAATTTATTCACCCTGTACTATATTGAAAACACATTATTTGATGTTTTACTTTGTGAATTTAATTCATTTTTGAAAATATACACTCATTTAAAATCTGATGACTGCAACACACTCCAAAAAAGTTGGGACAGTCGGCGGTTTTCCATTGTGTAACAGCACCTTTTCTTTTAATAACACTTATTAAGCACTTGGGTGCTGAACACACCAGTCGGTTAAGTTTAGCAAGCGGAATTTTCCACCATTCATTCATTATGCATTTCTTCAGCTGCGCAACTGTACGGCGCCTTTGTTGCCTTATTTTGCGCTTCATAATGCACCACACATTCTCAATCGGAGACAGGTCAGGACTGCAGGCAGGCCATGCTAGCACCCGCACTCACTGCTTACACAAAAATGCGCTTGTAATCCGGGCAAAATGTGGGTTGGTGTTGTCCTGCTCTGGATGGCAGCGTATGCTGCTCCAAAATGTGTACATATCTTTCAGCATTAATGGTTCCCTCAAAGATGTGCCACGGGCACTGGCACACCCCCATACCATGACAGATACTGGCTTTTGGACCTGACGCTGATAACAGCTTGGATAATCCTTTTCCTCTTTGGTCCAGAGAACACGATGGCTGTTTTGTCAAACGTTTACCAAAGTATTCCCGAGCCCATGTCAGGATATCCATTATAGACTCATGACGGTTTTTAAGACAGTGACGTCTGAGGGATCGGAGATCACGCACATTCAGAAGTAGTTTTCGGCCTTGGCATTTATGCACCGAGATTTGACCGGATTCCTTGAATCTTTTAATTATATTGTGCAATGTAGAAGGTGAAATGTCCAAAAACGTGCCGATTTGTCTTCGGGGAATGTTGTTCTCAAAGTCTTGGATTATCTGCTGATGCACCTGTTGGCAGATTGGTGAGCTTCGACCCATCCTTGATCTTGAAGGACTAGGCCTTTTTTGGAGGCTCTTTATACTGTGATTATAATTATACAACTACATCACCTGTCACACTGCTATTAGTCCTAATCTGCCCCTGTCCCAACTTTTTTGGAACATGTTACATGCATCAATTTCAAAATAAACATTTATCTTCAAAAAAAAAACTATGCAGTTGAACCATGCAAAGTACATTCACAAATCATTCCGCTTTGTTTTTATTAGCATTTTCCATACTGTCCCAACTTTTTTGGAATTGGGGTTATAGATAAACCAGGAAAACATTATGGATTTAAACTCATGCCTTCAATAAAGTTGGATAGATAGAGTATTTCAGTTACGTGGAAGAGTGTACGATGTCAATTTTCCTCTCTATATAGAGAGAAGGTTAAAATACCAGTGGGGGTATAACACATAATATTCTCTGAGTATATTTGTATGTTTTCACATGTGTGTACAGGGTGTGGATTCCATCATTTGTTTCTCCTTTCATTTGTTTTCTTCCAGTGTCATAACAGAAAGGGAGTCACATTATGTTTCAAGGTGTAGTCCAACCACAGGATCTGCAGTATAAACTCCAAAATTTGATGTATTACTCCATCATACAAAGACCAGTCACATTTTTCAAATGGAACATAGTGGACAAACATACCATAACCTACTGTAAATGATTTCTCTTTTAAACATTTGCTTAATAGGCTTTATTTTAACAATAATGATTGCACATTCAAGAGAATAAATTTGTGCCTCAGACTCTACACCTTGACTAGCATAAAATACCTTTTTTGAATCGCAGCTGAGACAGATCATATCTGCCATAATCTCTGAACAGGATGATTCCGCCATGCTTCAGGTAACCTGCCAGGCTATTAAGCACTCTTTGCATCCTGTTGGGCCAGAAACAGCAACAAACATATTCACTCATTAGGTAGATATCTACGTTCTTCTTCCTGATTTTAATTCATTCAGAAAATCAGAAAACAATTCAGTTATGAAAACCCACAACTCTGTTATATCAGACCTCCTGACTGAAGAGGAAGTTTTCACTGACAACTCATACTGATATAACTACATTTATCAAATTGCATATTTCTAATATCAGATACCTTTCATTTACATAAAGGAAGCACTGACTAGAACAACTTTGGGTATTAACAATATCTAGTAGATGTGGCTGTTTGAAAATCCAAAATGCATCACTAATGGCACCTCTGACCTCACATCTACATAAATCAGTAGCCAATGGCAAATATTTGAGAAAACTGAACACTGAACACATTTTTATTAAACTTCTCATTAAATTCAAGTTTACATTATCACACGTCTATTTTGTGTGTGTTTTAGAGGTCTGGAATAAACTCAAGTGACCAGGCCAACACGGTAATGATCTTAACAATGAATATAATCATTTTAATAATGGATCAATAATGGATAATATTCGGATTGCAGCCATATTCCATATGCGATGTTTATATGCATACAGGCATCAGAATATTTTTGTATACATGGGTGTTTGTATCCCTGAGTTGCCATTCCTAAATACCTAGCCTACAGCTAAGCATCTGTTAGCACCCACAATTCACTGCAGACTGAGCATGCGCATACATCTTTCAGTGGATTTGCTGAATATGGTGTTTGCATGCAACAAATTTCCGATTGAAACAGGCATATTCCAGGGGTGGGAATCAGAATTTGGGGAAAAGGAATATCGTCTTAATATGAATCGGGCAATCGGGCTGTGGCGTGCACATGACTCAGTACTACTTAGAATACTGTCAAATTCTGATTAATATTGGAATATTGCTGTGCATGTAAACGTGGTCACTTTTAGGGTTGTGAGAACTAATCAGTAAAAATCGATAATTAAAATAATTGACAACAAATTTCATTATGGATTAGTTGGGTGTGTGACGTCACTGTGGATAATCACAGGCCACGATGGTGAAAAACACATTTCTAGGTCACTAGGTCACAGAGTGAGCTGCTGCAGGAAAAGTGCACTTCAAACAAACTCGTAAGTGTATTAACGTGGCTCGTCGTGTCAGATGCTGTGACAGATGCGTGTGCTGTTTAATGTGTTCCAGACATGTTTTCTTCAGCACAGAAAAGACCTTTTTACTTTTATATTCGTATCTGTAAATGTTAGAAATTCATGCCAGTATTTCCATTTTATATAAAGGTTCGTCCTGACAGCGAGTGAGTCTCCATTAAACTTCACTGAATGAGTTCGAGTCCACACATGCACGGCAATCAAACAGCGCACAATAGAAAGGAAGTGTAATGACTCCGACTAAAATATTCATTTTGATCAAATGTTGTTTGATGCTATATTTAATGTTTTACAATTAATGTTTTAATTGTACATAAATGTAAGAAGTGTCGTACATTTACAGAATAAAGTAGCATGTTACTGTGTTCAGATGAGTTAACAGTCTTTTTAGCATTTTTAATATAGTGATTTAACTTCTGCTTTAAAGCTTGTGGACAATCAGTTGTTGTTTTTTTGTTTTCAAAATATAATGTTAATATAAAAAAAAAAAATCCTTCACACAATGTATAGCATAGCCCACATAGATACATTTAATACCTTTTTCATAGCCTTCAATTTACACAATATTTGAAGGACACCATCAGGCAGAATGTGAAAAAAAGTGTGTGTTTTTTTTTTTAAATACAGAAAATAAAAATTGGCCTTTTAATCCAACCAATAATAAGAATCTGTCAAAGAAATAATCGACAGATTAATCGATTATCAAAATAATCGTTAAACACAGCCCTAGTCACTTTAACAAAATCCATGATTCTGTCATTTTGGTACAGAGGAAGAAATGACAAACCACTATTAATCAAGTTTTTTAAATTATTAATATCTTATTATTAATATCTTGTATCTGATTTGCTTTTGTTGGTAAAACACAAACAAATAATAATTAATGATAAATAATCCCATAAAATGTAAAGTTAAATCTAATGACAATATTAATTTAAAAAATGTGTTCTGTGGTTGGGGAATCATGCACATAGAAAATGTTTTTATTATGAAGAAAAAAAAAAATACAAAAAAAGGGGAAAGTAAAGAAAGTTTTAATGGGCATACCTAGTTTATGTTTAAGTGATTACTGAAGAATCCTAAATCTGCATTTAAACACAGCTAAGGATTCAGCTGTTTAGACAGCTAAAAGGTTGTTCTTTTCATGACCTGGACACAGTGCAGCAGTGATGTACAGCAATCAACAGCAGCTTGGGCCATGAGGAGAGCCATCACATTCAGTTACACAGAGCAGGTTGCCTGAGCTTCCTGTTAAATGCCTGCCTGGTTACACTTAATTCTCTTAGAAATAAATCATAAATACTTAAGGGCTGTGGTAAAATATGTAAACTGACATTCACATTGGTCAGGATTTTCCAGTACATTGCTCAAGCGGTAGAGTCGGCTGTCTAAAGCCTTTACAGTGAGCCTGGACAAGACTGAGGAATGTTTATATTTAATGAGGATAATATTAGAACCACAACTCAGGGTGACAGACTATAAAGATAAAACATTTGCAATTTACACATATCAAACTTTATACATGCTTTATGATTCCACTAAATGTAGTGTTTATATTCCCTGGATTACAACAACATGTCTTTAGTACCCGTGTCCCTTGTTAACTAACTGCATCAGCAAAAATGCCAGTGCTTGGTAAAAAAAAAAAAAAATACACGGACACCATACCTCTCAGGGTGAATGGAGGAGAGCACGAAGACCACAATAATAACATCAAGACTCTCATGAGGAAAGGGAAACATGGACACATCATCACAAATGTCATGCACAAACGCATGGCATACTGCAGGATCGTAGTCTGGATGCTCCTGTATGATGACCAAAAAAAAAAGAAGAAACAAACATAAGCTACCTAACTAAGAGGGTTTTAGAGAATATGAATACTAAAGCCATATTATGAATGAATATCACATATTAAGTGGTTACTAAAGATGAATGAATGAATGAATAAATAATAATAATCAGTCCCTACAGGATTTTGCAATTTTGCGACCACAGAAATTAACGCAAAATCAAGCAAATACCGCAATATTCAGAGGAGCTTTCAATTTTGCAGAATTACTGCAGATTTTCCGCAGATTTAGGCCAAGATGTTATGTAATCACAACGCACCTTCAGCCAAAGCCTTCTTCGATTCACATGCGATGAACATAAGTACAGCTAAAGTCTCATTTACCAACAAAAATCACAGTGAAAGACCGTGCAAAATTATTTAGTGCAATTGCAATTTCACCAACTGAAGTAGTTTTCCGGAAAAGAAAAAAGCACAAAAAACTGCAAGGTACATCATGCAAGGTACATCGCAAATAAAATAAAAAATAAAAAAATGCAGCAAAATCAAGCATTTCTGTCTGCAACAATCACAAGAAAACTCAGCGAAATCCTGTACAGACTGAATAATGATAATAATAATAATAATAATAATAATAATAAAAGTTTATTTATACAGAATTTTTTTTTAAGTATTATGCACAAAGTGTTTTCCAAAGGCAGAACGAGGCAAACTGAATAAGGGGAGGACCAAAAAAGCAAACTTGCACAGATGTGCAAGTTACCCATGCCATGGGCACTGACACACCCAAATTCCATGACAGACGCTGGATTGACGCTGATAACAGCTTGGATGGTCCTTTTCCTCTTTGGCCCGGAGAACACAACGGCTGTTTTGTCCAAAAACTATTTGAAATGTTGACTCGTCAGACCACAAAACACGATTCCACTGTGCTACTGTTCATCTCAACTGAGACCGAGCCCAGAGAAGTCGGCGGTGCTTCTGGACAGTGTTGATGTGTGACTTCTGCTTTGCATATTAAAGCCTTAACTTGCATCTGTGGGTGCAGCGGCGAATGGTGTTGACTGAAAGGTTTACCAAAGTATTCCCGAGCCCATGTCAGGATATCCATTACAGACTCATGACGGTTTTTAAGACATTGACGTCTGAGGGATCGGAGATCACGCGCATTCAGAAGTAGTTTTCGGCCCTGCCATTTACGCACCGAGATTTGAGTGGATTCCTTGAATCTTTTAATTATATTGTGCATTGTAGAAGGTGAAATGCCAAAATCCTACCGATTTGTCTTTGGGGAATGTTGTTCTCAAAGTCTTGGATTATCTGCTGATGTATCTGTTGGCAGATTGGCGAGCCTCGACCCATCCTTGCTCTTGAAGGACTAGGCCTTTTTTGTAGGTTCCTTATATACTATGATTAGACGATTGCCTCACCTGTTTCACATCACCACCTTATTTCAACTTGTCACATCGCTATTACATCTAAATTGCCCCTGTCCCAACTTTTTTGGAACATCAATTTCAAAATAAATGTTTATCTTCAAAAAAAAAACTATGCAGTTGATTAGGTAAAACATCAAATAACTTGTCTTTACATGTTTTTTGTTTAAATACAAGTCAAAGTACATTTACAAATCACTCTTTGTTTTTATTAGCATTTTCCATACTGTCCCCACTTTTTCAGAATGGGGTTTGTATTTCCATTTATAATTGAATGTAAGCTAGATTGTTATGTTACTACAATTTGAAAACGTGGTAATATGAAGTGAAATGATTAGGAAACCCTCACATCAGGGAAAACATTGTACACAGCAAGCACTTTGCTTGACAGAACTGGGATTATTTTTTGAAAACTGAGTTTTGCTGTTGGGTTTAAACACAAAACTTCTACTCATTAACAAATTAGGTATTTATTTATTGCTTAAATACATTACAGTTGAGTGTGTTAGTGTCTCCTCTTAGGTTGTGTGCACAGTCTAATGCATTCACTGTGCTACCAGCCTGCTGCCTCCATTTGATAAAAGCCTCTGCATTCTGACAGCATCAAATATCCACCAGGCCAATAGGCGCGCACACACACACACACACACACACACACACACACACACACACATACCTGGCAGCCATTTTGACTGATCTGCTGTCGGCAAAATGGTTGGAAATAAGACAAAATGAAGGCTGGGGAGACCCACCATTTTCTCCCTGAGTGCATGACAGTTTACTCATGACTTTCATTTCACTGATAAGGTCTGCTGCTTACATCTGATCAACACATTATTGTAATGTAAGGTTGTAATTCCAGGGAAAAATGAAGAAAATGTTAAGTTGTTCACCTTGACAAGTTGAATTGCTCTGGAAGAAAAGTCAAAGCAATACAGGAATGCATCACTGCCCCTGGCCGAAAGAAAAAAATATAAATATCGTATCAGAATATATGATGTCAGTGGATGAAAGTAGTAAATTGTGTTATATTAAAATAGTTCAATCAGTTTCCCAATAATTAGCAAATGTTCAAAAGACAAAATGATCTTTTGCATTCAGAATTTATCCTTGTTGTTAATATTGCGGGTTTCTGATTGACAGTGATTGACCTGGGTTACAAAGGGGCTATTATAATTTTATTTTAAAAAATAATAATAATTTTTTTGTTTGAGCTCAACAGACTAGGATGACCAAAAATACACTTTACATATAAAAATAAAATGGTGCAAAATGACAAGTCAACACTTGTCAACATCAGTATTATGTGCTTATCTCTATGTGAAGGGCAGTTTTGAGATATCAGCCATATTAGCAGGTGAAACTCAAACTCTGTATGTTTAGCTCCAATACAGCAACGCTTTACCCATAAAAATATTTTAATTAAATAAACTGAACTAAACCAAATTTGGTGTAAATTATAATAGTTCCAACTTCTATCCTAATTAAACTGTTCAACTTAATTCTCTTTTCTTCTTCAGTTTGATAAATATACAAGAACAAGTAGTAAAATAACAAGAGGATACAAGAAGAGGGCAGTTAGTGCCTCCTCCAAGAAATTCAAGCTGCATGAGCTTAATAGCTTAGCATAAGCTCTATGATGCATAAGTCCAAAAAGAAGCAGTTGCTGGCTTCATTTATCTTAAAGAAATCATGGGTTAAATTACTTCAAAAAATTACTCAAATTAGAATAAAACATTTCGCGTTTTAAAATGAATGCACAGTAATTTGCTATTCAGTGCACAGCATTAGTGTTTGATCCGAAACATTTTTTCTTTCACTAGTTGAAAAAAATGGCATAGTGCACAATTTGAGACGAAGATCTGACAAGTAATTTATTTAGCCCCATCAAGCATAAATGACCTGAAGGCACTTTCCTTTAAAGGCGTCATATGATGCTTTTGAATGTTTTCCTTTAGTGTGTAATGTATCTGTTTGTGCATGTATAACATCTGCAAAGCTCATAATCTCCCCAAAGGGATTTATTCTATCTAACAGCGATCACTGCTCCAGACCTGCCCAAAACGCATTGTTCGAAGTCTAGATGTTACTTCCACAAACGTCTACGTCACTATGTGAAATATTGGCATAATCACCCCCAAAGGCAGTCACAAAGAAAGAAGGTGAGGCTTCAGTGAATTGTTTGGTGCCATGTCGTGGAGACACTGTGTGTTTCGGTGCCAAAGCAAAAGCCCTTTCTTTAGCCTTCCGAAAACAGGAGAAATTAGGAATGATTATTTATTTATAACGCCGTTCCTGAGCAGTTCAACCCAAAAGTTTGCTTGTGCACAGAGCATTGTACAGAGGACAGCTTCCTGAACCTGGGAGAGTACAAGGCAGGCTATACACAAAGGATACTCCTGAAAAGCGGAGCAATTCCCACTTTGCTCGGACAATCTTGTGCTTCTGAATCAGAACCTGTAAGTGTGCATGATTATTTTATGAAGTATCTGCTACTGACTGTTCAAATGCAGAGTTTTGTGTTGTGGCTCAGTTGTAGACCTCTGCTAACATGCTAGCTAAAGTTTGCTAAGCTGCCACAGTATTGTAAGTGTTTGTTTGTTTGTTGGTGGTCTGACAGAGACGTTCATTGTAGCTGCCGTTGTGATTGTATCTTGAAACGGTTTATATCAATCGAGTCACAAGAATCGCAGCTTTCCAAAGATATAGCACATGAGTACCTATGTACACGCAAAAGCTGTGTACATTGCATAGCTTTGCACTTAACAACGGAATTTAAATCGTACCTGAAAGGTAAGAGAGTTACAAAATAAAAACTTAACACTGTGAAATGTTCTGCTTGTGTTTGCAATGTTGGTTCCGCTTGATCATCTACATTTACTGAATCTGACTCGGGCTCGGCCTGACACGGTAAAACCAACGACATGTTGCTTAGGAGCTCAGAGTTGCTTTAGAAGCCTTGGAGGCTGACCCAAGGGGCGTTACATTTCCGACACACGCTTGAGATTTTTGGCTAATCACAACGCAACGGGTTAGCTGACCAATCAGAGCACTCTGGGCTTTTCGGAATGAGGGGCTTTGGAGAAACTTGAGCGTTTCAGGCAGCCTAGGAATAGAGGTACTGCAATAATGTACAATATGCGACAAGTAATGCATTTTGAACATTAAAGCATGTTAACCTATTCTACTGCACCCGATAAACTAAATAATGAACTTTTAAAAGCAAAATATGACCCCTTTAAGCTCACAATATCTCAGACTAAGATTAATGGATTGGCTGCTTTTCTAACCTGATGGTGTTGATGATGGGGAATACACAGTTGCCTGCACCACAGCCCACCTGTTGCAAAAACACAACATGTCACAAAGAAGTCGATCATAGCAGACTATACGAATAGGCCTGTATGAAATGTCAATAACCTCCAGGATTCTGAAAGAAGCATGTTGCCCAGGGAAAGCAGCAGCTTCTTGAGAGTGCACTGCAGAAAGGTATTCAGTGTGCTGCTGCTTCTCTCTCAGTACATCATGGTTGGGAATGTGAGAATCTCCCTGCTGGCTTTCCTTACTGCTGTGCTGAGTTTCTCTTAACTCAGGATATGCAGGCACCGAAGCCTCCTGACCTTCTGGGGTACGACTTGTGTCACAGCCCTGGGGCAAGAGCTCGGGAAACTCAGAGAAAAGCCACTGCCGATTTCTGAAGAACTTGTTTTGATGCATTTCATAAAATCTGTCCCAATATTTGTTAGCGTCTCTGTCATACCTGACTGGAAAGCATACAAATGGCTTAAACTGCACAAACTGTTTATCCATGACACTACAATCTTCAAGATACACTATATGGCCAAAAGGTTTGAGCACACCTGACCATCACACCCATATGTGCTTCTTCACCAAACTGTTGCCACACGCACACAATGGTATAGGATTTTGTATACTTTTGCATGCTGTAGAATTATAACTTTGGGCTGAACTGAAACGCTTACTGGACCCCAGGTCTCCTCACCCAACATCAGTGCCTGACATCACTAATGCTGAATGAACACAAATCCCCACAACCACACCCAAGAATCTAGTGGAAAGCCTGCCCAGAACAGTGGAGGTTATTATAACAGCAAAGGGGGACTACAACTAGAACGGGATGTTCAACAAAGCACATATGGGTGTGATGGTCAGGTGTCTACAAACTTTTGGTCATACAGTGCATCCAGAAAGTATTCACAGCGCTTCACTGTTTCCACATTTTGTTATGTTACAGCCTTATTCCAAAATGGATTAAATTCATTATTTTCCTCAAAATTCTACAAACAGTACCCTATAATGACAATGTGAAAGAAGTTTGTTTTAAATCTTTGCAAATGTATTAAAAATAAAAAACCAAAAAAGCACATGTACATAAGTATTCACAGCCTTTGCCATGACACTCACAATTGAGCTCAGGTGCATCCTGTTTCCACTGATTATCCTTGAGATGTTTCTACAACTTGATTGGAGTCCACCTGTGGTAAATTCAGTTGATTGGACATGATTTGGAAAGGCACACACCTTTCTACATAAGGTCCCACAGTTAACAATGCATGTCAGAGCACAAACTAAGCCATGAAGTCCAAGGAATTGTCTGGAGACCTCCAAGACATGATTGTATCGAGGCACAGATCTGGGGAAGGGTACAGAAACATTTCTGCAGCATTGAAGGTCCCAATGAGCACAGTGGCCTCCATCATCCGTAAATGGAAGAAGTTTGGAACCACCAGGACTGTTCCTAGAGCTGGCCGCCCGGCGAAACTGAGCGTTCGGGGGAGAGAAGGGCCTTAGTCAGGGAGGTGACCAAAAACCCGATGGTCACTCTGACAGAGCTCCAGCGTCTCTCTGTGGAGAGAGGAGAACCTTCCAGAAGAACAACCATCTCTGCAGCACTCCACCAATCAGGCCTGTATGGTAGAGTGGCCAGACGGAAGCCACAGCTCGCCTGGCATTTGCCAAAAGGCACCTGAAGGACTCTTATACCATGAGAAACAAAATTCTCTGGTCTGATGAAACAAAGATTGAACACTTTGGCCTGAATGGCAAGCGTCATGTCTGGAGGAAACCAGGCACCACTCATCACCTGGCTAATACCATCCCTACAGTGAAGCATGGTGGTGGAAGCATCATGCTGTGGGGATGTTTTTCAGCAGCACGAACTGGAAGACTAGTCAGGATCGAGGGAAAGATGAATGCAGCAATGTACAGAGACATCCTTGATGAAAACCTGGTCACTCTGGACCTCAGACTGGGGTGAAGGTTCATCTTCCAACAGGACAACGACCCTAAGCACACAGCCAAGATAACAAAGGAGTGGCTACAGGACAACTCTGTGAATGTCCTTGAGTGACCCAGCCAGAGACCAGACTTGAACCTGATTGAACATCTCTGGGGAGATCTGAAAATGGCCGTGCACCGACGCTCCCCATCCAACCTGATGGAGCTTGAGAGGTCCTGCAAAGAAGAATGGGAGAAACTGCCCAAAAATAGGTGTGCCAAGCTTGTAGCATGATACTCCAAAAGACTTGAGGCTGTAATTGGTGCCAAAGGTGCTTCAACAAAGTATCGAGCAAAGGCTGTGAATACTTACGTACAGGTGCTTTTTTAAAAATATTTTTAATAAATTTGCAAAAATTTCAAACAAACTTCTTTCACGTTGTCATTATGTTGTATTGTTTGTAGAATTTTGAGGAAAATAATGAATTTAATCCATTTTGGAATAAGGCTGTAACATAACAAAATGTGGAAAAAGTGAAGCGCTGTGAATACTTTCCGGATGCACTGTATGTTTATATATGCATTCAATAGTTCTAAACTGAATTAAAACATTTGTCTTACCTTGCTCTTCTATTGGAATCTGCT
Source organism: Ictalurus punctatus (assembly GCF_001660625.3). Lineage (NCBI taxonomy): Eukaryota > Metazoa > Chordata > Actinopteri > Siluriformes > Ictaluridae > Ictalurus > Ictalurus punctatus. Next base: position 23,523,251 of record NC_030421.2, read on the forward strand.
CTCTGGAGTTCTCCTCTGCTTTTTGTCTAGCTTTTTCCATCTCCTCTGGTGACCACTGAACATGATCCCTACAGCACCGCAGCAGAAACTTGCTCTTGTTAAATAAATCAGTGCTTTACCTCTAGTCATGAATAAGGTTACGGTGTGAATAAACTGGGCTGAATCTACACTTCAACAAACTTTCTTGTCCTCCAGTTCTGCTATAGTAAATATTATTATAATGGACCTTGACTAAATTAAAAAGATGCAATGTTACTACACAGAAATACCACATGTTATGCTGGAAGATGTCCTTGGGGTCAGTGAGGATTCTGCCTCCGAGTGGCGCAGGAGGTCGACTACTGAGACATCTGCAGGGAAAATGTCCAACACCACGGCTCACAGCCAACACCGTCATCTTCAGCAATCGCCTCATTTTCACTCTTTCGTTTGTTGAGGAGAACTGTGAAGTATCAGTGAACAGCCATACACCTCAGTAAAAGTGTGTATCATTTTAATTTCATATTTTATTACTAAGTAACAAAATAATTACATTCCTTTGCAATACATTAAACACCATGGAATATTGTCTGCATAAATCATATATTCCAAAATGAAGCACATCACCATATAGTTATACAAGTTCATTCCTGAGCTTAGGATACAGTCCGTTTCTGTGTATATATTCTCTGTTTCTGCTTGAGTTTCCTCCACTAGGTAAATTGGCTACTCTAAATTGCCCCTAGGTGTGAATGCATGCATGCACAGTGCCATGTGCTGGCCTGGCTTCCCATTAATTCCTATTCCCATTGATCCTGGGATAGGCTCCAGATCCACAACAACCATGACCAGTTACTAATGAGTTACTAATGATGAATAAATAAATGCAGTATGAATGCATAGCCATTTATTTAGTTATAGTAATTAATAATATAGCTCAAAGAACCATAGGAGCAAAATATTTTCTTGGTTATTACATTCAATAATGAATGCTTCAAATGTTTTCCGTCATGTTAGTTTGATTAAATCCTACAAATGACACTACTATATATTTTTCCTCTTTAAAATCTTTAGTATGGGCTTCATTTCTGGGCCAAACGCTCCTTCAGATCCCAAAAGGGAACAGCAAAATTCGACATTTAAAGATGACATGCTATGATCTGGCTGAAGTATTTCTTTAAAAAAAAAAACCAACAACAACATACAGGACCGCTATAACTTTGGATGTAAACCGAGATGACAAACTAAATGAGTACCAGCCAGGATTTGGAGGGAGAGTGAAGTTAGGTTAGTTGACCTATTATGATCTGCCATCCCCTGGCTAGCTACAGAAGTATCGTTGGACTAATACAAATACAGCACTGGCAATGTCTTTGATCAGTGTCAGGCTGAGAGTTAAATTGATTTCAATATAGGTGCAGATTGAGAGTCAGCCAGTGAGGTACAGTACCTGCGAGTGCCCAATAGGCATAGCCAAGTGCCATCATATGCCACCATATCATATGGCAGCTTTATTGATTTGGTTGGATTAAAATGTATCCCGCACCGACGTGGAACAAGTGTAGAAGAGGGCGAAGACACGAGAATGGACAAAATTGCAGCCGAAGTGTGTCTGAGATGACATATTTGCAGTTGATGCAATGTTGATGTTGCATGGTTTGAGTTATTTGCTTAACGTCGTGTGGTTTAAAGCCACAGTATTGTGTGAAGATGAAGCGTATTTACCAAACGTGCTAAAATACACTCACTGTAGTACTGGTGTCGGCAGTACTAAACTTTAAAACCCAGCGAGATACCTGGATGAAAGCTATGAGTCAGCACTGGTGGGAAAATGTAGTGCTGGCTTCTTTTACGGAACAAGACCGGCTATCCGGTTTCCGAATGAGGTGCCGGACCTTCAATTATCTTTGTGCCAGCTGCAAAGCAATTTAATGAGGAGGCACACTCATCTCCCACAGGCTGTACTGGTTGATAAGTTGTTTTTGCTTTTGGTGCAGCTAAAGCCAGTGACGTACTTCCATTTGGGGGGAGAAAAGCACTGACATATGTGGTTTCAACAACCAGATGCATTTAGACTTGTCCGGTTTCGTCTGGAATACGCGTCCCGGACCCCTCCCGATGTGGTTTGAGCAGTCGGATTTAAATCCGTCTCGATTGCGTTTCGGAAGGCACTTACACCTGGTCTTTTCACAATCGGATAGCGATCCGATGAGAGAAAACCGCACAAAGTGACCAGGTGTAAACGGGCCCTTTCGGTTCATCTGCTTGTCAAATCATGAAGTAAGGAGCTTCTGATAATACTGTTTCTTGGTCCAGGTGTCTACTGCTTTGGCCGACGCTCTCATATATTCAGCATGCCGCCATGCTGTGTCCTTTGTTGTTTGAATAGATCTGAGTCCAAAAAACTATAAAGCTTAGGATCATAATTTTTCTGTAGTTTTCTTTTTCGACTGCATTCACAAACCCCAATAGAGCAAAATAACAGTGGCTGCCATTTCAGTTCAGCAGAAACGTGTATTTGCATTTTGCACGGGAATAGAATATCGGATTCATATCCGTTTAGCTGAAACGCATTATGTGGCCAAGTGTAAATGGAACTGTTTTAACAAATCAGATAACTATCCGATCAGAGAAGTGAAGTGACCAGGAGTAAACAGGCCCAAAGCCTCACTCTGCACCTGAAATTGTGCCCTATGCACTATTCCCAACAAACATTACAGTGCATTATGGGTATTCTGTACCTGCTACATCTTTTGAACCTAATATATATTGTATTAAGATTTCATGAGCTCACTGGATACACTCCACTTTGCTTTCGGAGATGACTAAACATGACAGAACTCCTAAAATAATGCACTATATAGTAAACAGGGCGCACTGTCAGGTTTGAACTGAACTGGGATGACCCTTTACTTGTGCGCCATTTTTCATCCGGGTCTTTCAGCTCATCGCACTGAAGGGAAGAAAAAGCTGTGGAAAAGCCGTGACTTTTTTCCGGAATGGAGTAAGACTGATCCCGAGTGCATGACTGGAGTAGTTGCTTTAGCGTTTAGTGATGTTGTAGACTTCTGAATAATCCTACATGCATAGAAACTGGGTCGCGTGCACACAGTAGCTAAGAAACGTTAGCTGGCTAGTTTGTTAAAAACAAGTAAACTACACAACTATAACGTTAGCGTTTGCATGTATCTGTTAGCACTCATACCTTAACAAATAGTTATTCCTCGAATGAATAGCAGGCTTGTTCAAATCCGGACAAAAACAAACCAGTGGCAGTCAGGTTGTGCTTACTAGATATCCAAATTACTAGATATCCAAATAAGCATTTAGGTGAGACAGATAGCTAGCCTGCTAACGTTAGCTTAGGAATGACAGCCATGCTGTATTGCAGTTACTAGGGTAGTAATAGCTTACTTTAGCCCGAAAGTGGATATGAACGCTGCAGAGTTACTAAGACAGATCATTTAATTTTGCACAAGTTTGGCCATCATACCTGCGTGCGTTGTTCTCCAGTTTAAATAGTGTCAATGGTCTCTACATCCTCCTCCATGTGTTTGGAGCGGTCTCGTGTCGCGCGCCCTCTATCGGGAAGAGCGCGAATAAACAACTCCTGCGTGCTCCTAGGCTTCAGGTCAGCAGGGGTCACCTCACATGACTTTGGTACATTACTAGGAGGAAATCTCAAGATTCTCAAAAATATTATTCTCCAGGTATTTCTTTAACTAAACCTTTAAAGTTTTGCCGCCAGTTGTGTTGGTTATTAATTCGCATGGCTTTTCAAGGACGGTGCAGAATTTACAAAGGTGTGGACCAAATCCTCCAAATCCCTCATCTCGTATGAAAGTGGAAGGATATATTTTGAGAATTACAGGTGCTCCTACACCAGGTAGAGTACATTAGCTAGTCCTAGTTTTCCTGATTATCGCAATAAATTTACCCGTATTTACTTTTATATGCTGAAAAAAAGTTCCTAATGAATTGCAGCCTAACACCTCAACCACAGCTGTTGTATGAGATGCCAAAGCGATCCAAAGCTGAGAAGATTGAGGATTCCTTATTGTGCCAGTGTCCAATTGTAAGTGCTACATATTCTAACAAAACAGAATTAGAAAACAGCACAATTCTTAATGATAAGGGATAATGTGATACCACAGATCAATGTGCTGTTATTATGTTTATTACAGGATAAAGCACTCCCATGGGCCTTGGAGCAGAAACCCAGCCTTCTAGCCCTAACGGCTAATAACTGGTTGTATCACCTCTCAGCCGATACAGGACAAACACTGCACAGAGTCTACCTCTCATCTCATTTCAAGTTCAGGTAATCCTATAATATCAGCCACAGTTGAGTGCAATGTTTGTATGTCCATGTTTATTTTAAATCGAAATGTAGATCTATTGTGGCTTAGTGGTTATTATGTTTGCCTCGCACCTCAGCGGTTGGTGTTTCGATTCCCGCCTCTGCTTTGTGTGCGCAGAGTTTGCATTTTCTTCCTGTGCTTCCGGGGTTTCCTCCGGGTACTCCGGTTTCTTCCCGCAGTCCAAAGACATACACTGTAGGCTGATTAGCACTCTAAATTGTCCGTAGTGTGTGAGTGATTGTGCCCTGTGATGGGTTGGCACCCTGTCCATGGTGTCCCCCGTCTTGTTGCCAGAGTCCCCTGGAATAGGCTCCTGGCTCCCCTCAACCCTGTGTAGGATAAGTGGTACAGAAAATGGATGGATGGATGGAAAAGAAGTTAAGAATGAAATGTGGGAGAACCCTGGAACAAGACAAGAATCTAAAACAGAAAAAATGTTTGAAAAGAACCACAGGCAGGAAGTCATCTGAAGAAGGAAGTGTATGATGTCTGGTTGGAACAGATTTTTGGAAGAAGGGTGAAATGAAAGTTTGTCAGCAGTTATAAAGGCAAAGAGTGGGTATGCAAGTTATGAGAGGATCTTTATATAACATTCATGAAATATAAGCGCTTGAGCCGATATAATTTTCTTTTCCACTAATAATATTAACATACAGCGTTTAACCATTTGATTACTTGTGATAATAAAGGGAAAATGGTGATCTACCACACTGTCTTGTTAGTAAAATAAATGAAAAAAAAACATTCCTTTGTCTTCCCTCCTGTTTATTTTATCATAAGGATGTGTAAACTTAAGCACTTGACTGAACAACAGCAAATATGTTCTGTAATGAGGAACTGAGTAAGTGTTTTGGGTGTTTTAGCCAAGTTATGGTGTTGTGAAGGGACTGTTTTTCAGAAATAGTTTTTATTACCTTTTCTTTGTGCGTTTGTGTGTGTGTGTGTGTGTGTGTGTGTGTGTGTGTGTGTGTGTGTGTGTGTGTGTGTATGTGTGTCTTTCAGCTTTTGAAACAATAGTTTGAGTAGTATTAATCTGCAGGGTTGGGAGGGTTACTTTAAAAATGTATTCCATTTCAGTTACAAATTACTTTCATAAAAATGTCATCAGTAACGTAATGCAAGTATCACAATATGAAAGTAAAGTAATCTGAATATCTTTGGATAACTTCAAGGTCACATATGTAAATAAAGTCGAGAGAAAAGCAATATGATCTAAAAGACTTTTATTTAGAGCTTAAAAGCATGTTCGGTGTTTGGATTTGTTTTAATAAAATAAATAAATAAAAGATGTCCCTGATGTGGATAATATTACATCACAAAAGCATTTCAGAGAACAATTTGTGTTCATTTCTACTAAATTAACTTTGTGCAAAATGTATTTGCTCATGCACCAGGAGGATGCTCATGTGAGCCACAACAGGCGAGAGAGAACCAGAACTATAATCAAGCAGCTGTCTATATTGTTTTATGTCAAAAGATTCATTTCTTTGGATTTAAATGGAAGAAATGTAATCCTGATAGTATTCCATTTTTTTACAAAATGTACCTGTAATCTGATTATTTGTTTTTTTGACATAACTGTAATGGATTACAGTTACCCGTTTGTTGTATCCTGATTACGTAACGCCGTTACATGTACTCTGTTACTCGCCAAGCCTGCTAATGTGCCGCTACCTTGACAGATCGCTGGGATGGGATGTCTCTCAGGAAACATTTTATGTCAAAACCATTCAGCATAAACAGACACCACTAGCACGACAGGTGAGACAGTTCAGAGATTTTCTTTTAATTAATTTGATTTTTATTCTGCATATGATGCTTTTTTATATACAAATGCTTGCTCTGTCTTCTCTCTCTCTTTCTCTCTCTCTAAGGCTGGTGTTGAGAACAACGTCCTCATGCATTTAGCCATATTCAAAGTCTTTCCTCTTGATGTTATTGGACTGCTGGAGATCAACAAAAAAGCAAACTAGATTTTATTTTATAACCATAATTTTTTTCAGTGAGTAAAGGTATGTCTTGAATTTAATTGATGCAGTATTTTGCTTCATTTTTAGGTCTTTGGTAAATCCGTTGTTGATGTTCTCCTGTCTCAAGGAGTGTTGGCTGTGTCACACAGCTCAAAATGTGTAAAGCTTTACAGCTTTGAATACATTGTGAAAAAGGTAAAGTGTTTTATATTAAGATATTGTCACAAAATGGAAATGTACTAAAATGTTGTAGTTTTTGCCGTAGTCATCTTGTTGTTTACAGTTTAATAGATTTTTACATGCCTTATCATACTGTACTGGCATTCTTATTTTAAATATTTGTTCCAGTTCAGGACCAAGAAGCTGGTACTGGGGCAGGAGTGTGATTTGTATGGTGCTAGGGGAATAGTGGGAGACGCTCCCTATGGCATTCCAATCAACATTCACATTAAGGGTTGGTGATCACTATCTATTACCACCTAAGGCCTCTGTGGTAGCATAATGTCTTAGAAAACTGTATTCTTGTACAATATTTTAAACAATGTGTCCTACTTTTTTTGACATACCAAAGATATTTGCTCATTTTTATAGGGCAGGCTGGTGGTAGTGTTACTTCATGAGCAGTAGCCCATTTAGTTAAAATAGATACGTCGTTTCAGAGTGTCCTCCTGCACTGTTCGAGATGTCATACTTGGATAATGGGATCCAGATTGGAGGCCACCCATGGCATTACATCTATACACCTAACCATAAGAGACACAGAGGGACACACCACATCTGCTCAATCAGAGATGGTGCCCTGGTAATATACATGCAGTGTATTAGTAATGAATCAATTTCCAGAATTATCTATCCAATATATATACAATATATATCCACATTATATATCATAAAAACACTGTGGGAAAATCAGTATTGCTGATAGAAACAGTGATTAGGATGAGTCAAGTCCAGAGTTATTGCCAACCTTCAAAAAAATGCACAAAAAAAGACTAAAAATATAAAGTAAACCTAATTCTAGTTTTAATACCAGCAGTGTTATAGCGATTCATGGCCCGGAGACAGTGGAGAAAATTGGCCATGCTCTTTTCCATTCACAGCAACACTATTCAATCATGGGCATCTGTGCACTCATGTATGCAGAAGAGGGCAGTTCATGCTTATGCTGCCCTGTGGCACACCATGATTAGCAGTTTGAAAAAAAAATTGGTTGGCTGGCTTCATGTGTCTCAGAGGAAACACGTGTTAGCCATCACCCTCCCCGGTTGGTTGTGTTGTGTGATGAGGGAGAGCTGTCTTCTGGGTGTCTGCCAAATTTGGGAGAACATTTGGTAAACCACCCCCCCCCCCCCCCCCCCCCAAGAAAAGGAATCTAAATTTAACTTAACCTGTTGAAGAAACTACTTTCATTTCCATTTACAGAAATCCTACTTAAACCTCTGACTATAAACATATTTTGAAAAGTAATAGACTCCCCGCACAATATTTAAAATAAAAAATATTTTAAAATGTGATGCTTTTTAGTTGGTCTGTCTCCAGAAACTTTGGTCTTGTTCATTTTTGACCAAATATGAGCATGTGCACATATATATTTCTTGTCCATTATCATGGAGAAAATCAAACAGATCCCCAGCATGGTGACGAGGATAGTATGGGGGCAGAGAACATCCCACAACTTACACTTGGAGTTGCTTAATTTAGTTGATTCTTGGATTTTTAAAATGTCACCTCTATAAAAACAAGCTGTTTTAGGGCTGTATGAAAGAGGTTCTTCCTGGAAGCAAACCACAAAATGCAGAGCCTGAACCTCAAGCATCATTGGAGCTACAATTTTAATCATGTGCTGTAGTTAAATGAGATCTTTTTGGCCAAGCACTCCATCTGTGTTTCTGCTGTAAAGTGGAAACTGCATACAAGTACCTAAACCCATTGTAACATACTGTATGGTGGTGGATCATTTATGTGGAGGCTCATGTGAAGACTGAAGCCATCATGAATGCTACTATGTACAAACATATTGTAGCCCAAATACCTGGTGGACTCATAATTAGCATTTTCTCATTCATTGGATTTAAAGCCTGTTGAAACCCCATTGTCTAAGTCAAAGGGTTCACATGCACAAAACTAAGAATATAGAGAAGGTTAAAATGTTCAAGTGTCAAAGATTGCCCTACAAGTTTCTCAAAACTTACAGGAAGAGACTAGTGCTTCAGTAAATATTAATTGTTGTGGAGCTAATCATTTTGAAAGAAATGGTTTGCAGAAAAAAATGCACTACTTACTGCAAAACATTTTATATTAAAAAATAAATCAATAAATAAAGCTATACAGCATCCTCACATTATTCATTTTTATAAAGGGTGCCAATAATTCTGGAGATGGCTGGACATTTAAACTCTGGTACATGGTTCATCTCTTATTCCCACTAATGAGAGTTCCTTTAACACACTTAAGTGTTTGAATACAATATTTTAATGAATCTACAGCACCATGAGTAAGAATAAAGTTAATAGGCTTTGGAGCATGACTAGCAGTGTCTAGCAGGTGTGTTTTATGATCATTTTGGAAAACTGTTTTTAAACAGTTTATACTGTAAATATGCATTCTTAACCAAGTGTATGCTAAGTTTCTAAGTCGATACTCTATTGACCTGCATTCACCTAAAAAGGCTAAGAATGGTGTGCAGGATATGAAGTGCGACTCACTGGAGGCAGACTGGATCTTCTTCCACCCGGATGACTCGGGCAGGATCATCCATGCTGGGCCCAGTACCATAAAGTGAGGCTGTCGATACATTTTTGAAGACATTCTTAATAAATAAAGTTAACAAGAAGAGAACTGGATTTAGTAGTTAATCTGGTTTATTGTGATGTTTTCTCTGTAGTGTTCTGAAAATCAAAGCAGAAAAAGAATTTCATTCAGAGTATGAGGTGGTCTGTGACTTCTCTATTATGGCATCCCGAGGAAATAGCGTAAGTCTGTTTAAAAAGTTTTGTTTATATTTGTTTTGTATTGTTACCTGCAATTTGTGGTAATCAACTAAATCACAGTTTCTCACAGTGGTGATAGAAGCTTTAAATTCCACTTTTTCCTCTAATCTTCCTTTGTTGACCACTATTCAAATATGAGTGTTAATGACTGTTTTCAAATAAATGTTGTTCATATCTGACTACAGGCCTCCTCCCAAGTGACAGTGACCTCCTCTGGACGAACAGTGAAGAAAAGAATTCAGCAGCTGGAAGATGATCCTGAGCAGGAGGTAGTTAGTATGTAGTAACGCACTCCTTACACCCTGACGTATACATGTAAGCAAGAAAGAAACCTCCTAGCTAATGTCATTTTAAGAACTCTTCCCTAACCGAATGGATGACGGGAAAAGTATACTTTATTCTTCTTAATTCCAGTTGAAAAGTGTGTGTCGTTTTTATCAGCAAGAATTGATTAGGTACGAGGGTTGTCCTGAGCAAGATAACAAGGTGATTTGGTCCTTAGGCGCATCAGCCATTACCAGTTGTCCAGATTTAATTAAATAATCCATACAGGAGTTAACCTTTGTGGAATAATTGTGCGGGTTTAACATGAATATTGAGAAAATTACAAAAAAAACCTTTTAATATATGGTTATAAACATACAGGATTTCCACTTAACCCCTCAAATATATATTATTATTATTATTATTATTATTATTATTGTTGTTGTTGTTGTTGTTGTTGTATTTCTTGTGTTGGTGTTTGTAGACATTTAAGATGGTTAAATATGAAGACGAGCTGGACCTGCTAGCCATTGTGGATGTCAGTCACACAGAAGATGAGGGACAAGCCAGTGTTCGCCTCCACCACAATAAAAGTGGAGCATTACTGAAAAAAATTGCCCTTCAGGAACCATGGGATGTGGTAGGTATTACACAGTACTCTCACTCCCCCCAACCCCAACCATCCCCCGCCCCCGGCCACCCTACCCCTTACCCAGAGTATTATTTAGAACTAAGTACCTTTCTGTCTTACAGACCTACAGTCATGAAGTCTACTTCGACAGGGACACGATCATTCACATTGAACAAGAGAGGAACAACAGCTACTGCTGCCATGTTTACAAGATAAAACGAAGGACAAACTGATGACCCTGTGAACACGTGAAATCGGAAACAACACACAGCTCGTATATTCAAATGACCAGCTAGAAATATTTCAACTACGATATTAGTTAGGCTTTTGGGTTTGTTTTGTTTTTTGTCTTTCATTGATTTTCCACAGACTCAGTGTGTCGAATAAAAGTAAAGTTTGTGGTGATGTCACTTTAAAAAGTCACGCAGTAGTTGAGTCACGGTGACGTCACTGTATTTGCCGTTAACCGTTCGTTAATAATAAAGTTTGTTTAGAAATCAGATGTCCGTGTACAAGTTATGTAATTGCAAGTTATGTGTTATTATGCCATTGTCCGTTGCGTAATAGCGGTGGATGTGGCAAGTTACAAAACGGTGAGTGAGGAGAAGAAAAAAGAAAAGCTGAGAGCACTTCACATTCCACACTGCTTCAACTAGGAGTCTTTCCGTGTAAAAACCCCACACCACAGATATGGAGAACCACAGGCCATTCCTTGTGTTGCTGTTCTTCGCCTTTGCACTCGGGTTTATCGCGGTTGTGTTCGTCCTGAGATGGGTTTTACATTTCAGAGAGGGTTTAGCCTGGGATGGAGGAGCTAAAGAATTCAACTGGCATCCTCTTTTGGCTGTGACTGGTTTTATTTTCCTTCAAGGAATCGGTAAGAAGTCTGTTTATTACTTGCTTAGATTGTTTGCAGTGGTTACAGTGTTGTATTAATGTACAGTGTGCAGTTCTGTGCGGTTTTTAAAAAGTATGTTTTATACTTTTGTATGTATTTTATAAAGTTAAATTCAAAATCAGAAGCTGCAGTAGGCTATGCAACCCAGGTCACGTGATTTGTCGAGGAGCTCGTGCGCAGTAAACTAACATTAAATGTATATTTTTAATTTCCTCAAAGTTTGTTTTTCGATGGACTTGATTAGCAATTAAGCAGTCTAGACTCTACTTCTAGAGTTTGGGCGCTGGTAAAACTTATGCAGTAGTAATGTGTCGTTCATGAACGATTCGTTCTTTTTGAACGAATCTTTAATATGACTCAACGAGTCACAGCGACAGCCACAACAACGAGGAAAAACGAGTTGTCTCAGAGAGTGAGTCGTTCATTTTTGATTGCGCATGCGCTGCAACATCCCCATAGGTTCTGTACAGGAAACAGAAATTATTAGTCCACCTCTCGAGTCTTCATGTTCGAGTTGTTCGTTCTTCCGCATAGGCAATGCACCATGCAGTACCAGAAACGGGATGAACGAACGACTCGGACCCGAAGTCTCAAGAGATGATGATTTTCTTTTTAATGGTTCTTTTGATTATTAAAATAAAAAAAACATTCTATATTGGATGGCGAAGTGCATAGTTTATCCCATTCTTTGTGTGTCTGTAAGTAATGCCTTAGCTGCAGTTATCTAAAAAAATCATTGGCTGGCAAATTATATTTATGTTGGAGTTGTTCAAATGACAATAGGACTCCTCCCTCAAATAACTGATCTAACATAGACCATTTTCATCCCATTTTTTGAGTGACCCAGTTTTAACCAAAAGTTTGTTTGTTTTATCATTCATACATCTTCAGTGAGTGCTTTATCCTAGTCATGGTTGTGGTGAATTTGGAACTTATCCCTGAAACAGTGGGTACATGGTGGAAATCCACCCTGGATGGGATGCCAGTCTATTGCAGGACACCATGCAAACACTTATACACACCTAGGTGACTTTTAGCGTAACCGATCCTCCTACTAACATGTTATTGAAAGGTCAGGAAATCAGAAAACCCAGAGGAAACCCCCATGGACTCTGGGAGATCATGTGAGACTCTATACAGATATTAATGAGAGTTTAGGATTGAACCATTGGCTCAGGAGCTGTGATCCAGCAACACTACCCTCTGCACCACAGTACCAAATACTGATGAGCTGTTATCAAACAAATAGATAGGTCAAATAAGTATTTTTACTCAACTACATGAGCAAAAGTGCTGCAGAAAGAGTTAATAAAGAATTGCTTTGTGTCATGGGAAAGTTAAGTGTTAATAATCGTGCACAAAATTAAGAGATTGTTTCTCCCCCTCTTCAGCAATTGTTGTGTACAGACTTCCATGGACTTGGAAGTGCAGTAAGTTGATGATGAAGTTCATTCATGCTGGCCTGAATGTGCTGGCCTTCATCCTGGCTGTCATTTCTCTGGTAGCAGTGTTTGACTTCCACAACGTGCAGAATATCCCCAATATGTACAGCTTGCATAGCTGGGTGGGATTAGCCGCAGTCATTCTCTTCTCACTGCAGGTAACGTTCTTATGTTTTTGTATGTTTGTTTTTTCAGATAATTAAGTTTTGCAGTCAATCACACACACACACACACGTATGTACATGTGCATTGTAGCAAAAATTGGGGTTTTTATTCATCATCCATTCTGTGTAATTGAACAGATTGTGCTAGGAGTTTGCATCTTCCTCCTGCCTGTAAGCCCAGGATATGTGCGAGCTGCATTTATGCCTATACATGTATTTAGTGGTCTGTTCATCTTTACCACTGTGATTGCTACTGCACTCATGGGCATCACTGAAAAGCTCATATTTGGCCTGTAAGTATGCTTACATAATCATACTTTACCCTGCATTGTGTATGGAAAATTAGAGGTTATTTATCTGCTAAGGAGGTAAATAGAGAAACTGCTACATCATGCATGCAGGTCACCTCAAACGTGTAATTACTGATATCCCTCGGTTTGTGTCCTGCTTGTTTGAACAAACCCATAGTGGTCACATGTAAAAGTGGCAGTCCTACATGAAATGGCATCTTGAATAGTAGTACTTTCAGTTTAGTACGTAACAATAATGCAGAAAAATTGCACTTTTTCATTATCAAACATCAAATAACTGAATGTTATGTTTTGCAATCATACACAGGAAAGATCCAAAATACAAAGATTCTCCTCCAGAGGCCACATTTGTTAATGTGCTTGGATTGCTGATAACCGTGTTTGGGGCACTCATACTGTGGATCACCACTCGGGCCTCCTGGAAGAGACCGAGTGAGCAGCTCCTGCACACCCTGCACAGCAACGAACCAGCATCAGTCGGCACCAAAACAGACACAGCAATATCTGAGAGACCTGACCCAGAGCCTAACAGTGAGGCCCGCAGAAGAAATGGCAAAACAGAGGAGTAAGGACTAGTGTAAGAGAAGAATATCTGCTATGTTTATCATTCCAGAGCAGGCAAAACAGCTCATAGAAATAAAAAATCCAGTATCTCAAAATATTAGAATAAAGAATTTATAATACAGAAATGTCGACCTTCTGAAAAGTATGTTAATTTATGCACTCAGTACTTGGTTAAGGCTCCTTTTCATGAATTACTGCATCAATGTGGCGTGGCATGGGTGCAATCAGCCTGTGGTACTGCTGAGGTGTTCTGGAAGCCCAGGTTGCTTTGATAGCGGCCTTCAGCTCGTCTGTATTGTTGGTCTGGTGTCTCTCATAGATTCTCTATGGGGATCAGGTCAGGTGAGTCGGCTGGCCAATCAAGCACAGTAATATCATGGTCAGAAAACCAGTTACTAGTAGTTTTGGCACTGTGGGCAGGTACAGAATCCTGCTGGAAAAAGAAATCAGTATCTCCATAAAGCTTGTCAGCAGATGGAAGCATGAAGTGCTCTAAAATCTCCTGGTGGACACTGCATTAACTCTGGACTTGAGAAAACACAGTGGACCAACACCAGCAGATGACATGGCACCCCAAATCATCACTGACTGTAAAAACGTCACACTGGACATCAAGCAACTTGGATTCTGTGCCTGTCTGCTCTTCCTCCAGACTCTGGGACCTTGATTTCCAACTGAAATGCAAAATTTACTTTCATCTGAAAAGAGGACTGTAGACTACTGAGCAACGGTCTAGTTTTTTTCTCCTTAGGCCAGATAAGACACTTCTGATGTTGTCTCTGGTTCAGGAGTGACATGACACTAGGAATGTGACACTGTGACATTTCTTTATTATAAATTCTTTATTCTAAAATTTTGAGATACTGGATTTTTGATTTCCATGAGTTGTAAGCCTTAATCATCAAGATTAAAACAGAAAAATGCTTGAAATATTTCAGTTTATGGGTAATGAATCTAGAATATATCAAAGTTCCACTTTTATAATTAAATTGCGGGAAAAAATGAACTTTTCCGTGATATTGAAATTTTTTGAGATGTACCTGTAATTATGCAAAAGTTACAATATATTTACTACCTAAAGATATACCTTTACATGTTCAGTTCATTATACTACACTGAGACTTTTTGTCTATTTTTACTATTGACTAGTTTTTGTAGCTTTAGCAAAAGGTTAGAATCTTCTAAAGAAATGAAATACAGCAGCACCAGACAATTTCTTCAACCAGCAATATACGCACGTATTAAAAAAATGGATTGTTGATATGCTTTGCTTTCCAGAGAAATCAAAGTGTTTATATTGGTCATATTTGACGTCAGTTGATGTCCTTATATATGTTATACATTGGTGAGGTTCTGCTTAAAATCAACGCCAAATAACAGTTAAAGAGCACTATTTTATCCCGCATGTCCAAGTGAAAACCAAACGAATTCTTTCTCAGTTATTAATATCAGCAAATTTTGCTGGGCATGATGTTTGATATTTTCAAAACCCAAAAAACGTATTCTTTACTTCACATGTTACTGTCACATTTAACAGCATTAACAAACAATACAATAATCAATCAGTGCAGTTTATTTTTCTTGTACTTAATTATTACTTTTGCTCTCAAATGATTGTCAGCTTCCCACCAGAGCAGCCAAACAAGACCAGGCTTTTTGTCTTGTCAGAAGCTGGAGTTATTCTGGACACCTATATAATTCTTGCATTTAAAATGTAGACTAGCAAGCTGCCTGTAATCATTAAGTAACATTAAGTTGCCATATTTCAGTCTATTGATCCAACATGAGCTTGCAAGCAGTTCACAGTGCAATCATGACATGTACTGAGAGGATGTAAGGTAGATGAAGTTGTGTTGTTCCATTATAACATTGCTTGATGTATTATTGAAATGCACTTTTATGTTGAAATTGGGCATTGTGACATGGATGATATTTGAGTGCAAATAAATCTCAGTAGTATTCATCTCAATTATTAATAATGCTGTGAAAAACATGTAATTGTCCCTTGAATCCATATTGACCAAGATGTGTTTCCCTGACATGCTGGAGCTGCAAGGCTAATATTCTTTCTTAAAAAGTCAAGGAATCTTAACGACTACCAGATCAGCATTGTGATTTCAGACTGTCTGACACTGTTATAAAAATGAACAAAAGTACTTTGTGTAGATAAAACCAGCAGAATCCCAGAATCCTCAGTAGTCTTTTTTGTTTTGTTTTTTTTGTTGTTTTTTTTACTTTAGCTCATAGTTCATTTTCATTTTGTGGAAATGTAAATTTTTTATATGAACTTTTTTTTAAGCAGCCTTATTAAAAGATATTTCTCCAGCTCAAGAGTAAGACGAACGACAGTGTTTTGCTAACATTAATCATATGGCAGTATGTAAAAAAGGTTTCCTAATTGTAATTTTACTGTTTGATGCACACATGCAATAAAGCAAGTCTTTAATAAGTTTTAATTAAACTATATCTTTTCTATATTGTTCTATTTCATAAGGCATTGTACAAAGAGTGGGACCTTCAAATGAAGGTTAATGGGTATGTCACTTTTAACTTACAAAAATCTTATGCTTTATGGTGTTTTTATTTGATACTTTTTTTTTTTAATAAACACATCACAGTGCAAGACATTGTGACTTGTTTGTACTTTTATTACATTTCTATAAGCCATATATAAAAATAAAAAGGTATGTCTTAAACAAAAAATTTATAACAAATGAAAAGGAAACCGATTTTTTAAAAAAGGGAGAAAACAATTTATTTTGTGAGGAAAATCTTAGCCTGAATAAATAAATAAAGCAGAACCAGGATTGCATAGGAAACCCTATGCATGTCCTAGACAACCAGATTCATACAGGATGTTTTTTTTATTCTGAATGTACTGTCTAGATTTTCTTCTAATATGATTAGGCATTATTGTGAGGCTTTCAGAAGCTCTTTCAGGTAAGTTTCGGAGATGTCAAAACTTCACCACTATACATACAAAAATTACACAGAAAATGTAGTCTAATAAGTCCTGTGCTCTGCATCTGATATAGACACCAATGCATGATGTTTTTATTATAATTTCTAAAGTAGTACATATTTTCATTCTCATGTATTACAGTACAAAACCTAGAAAAATACACTCAACAATCACTTTATTATCTACATCATATATCTACAGCTGAATTTCATGGACATTCAGACCTCCATAAGTCAACTGTAAAGTGTAATCCATCTATTAGCACTAGTGTGCACAGTCAGTCAGTGATGGTTAGATATATTTCTGGATTGTGTGTAACCATGCATACAGTGCCCTCCACTAATATTGGCACCCTTAAATATGAGCAAAGAAGGCTGTGAAAAAATGTGTTTATTGTTTATGCTTTTGATATTTTAAAAAAAATAAAAAATTTAACAGAAATACTCTGCTCTCATGGATATCAAACAATTGCAAACACAAGACAGGTTTATTGACAAATTAATATACTTGTTGAATATAGGTGTGCAGCAATTATTGGCACCCTTTTAGTCAATACTTTCTGCTACCTCCCTTCGCCAAGATAACAGCTCTGAGTGTTCTCATATAATGCCTGATGATGTTGGAGAATACATGGCCAGGGATCTGAGATCATTCCTCCATACAGAATCTCTCCAGATCTCTCCTATTCAGTTCACCCCACAGGTTTTCTATGGATTTCAAGTCAGGAGATTGGGATGACCATTTTAAGCTTTCTGGCAGAGGCAGTCAGGTTTTCATTTAATATCTGTTGATATTTGATAGAGTCCATGATGCCATGCATCCTAACAAAATTTCCAGGTCCTCTGGCAGAAAAACAGCCCCAAAACATTAAAGAGCCGCCACCATATTTAACCATGGGCATGAGGTACTTTTCCATAATGTTCCAGTGAATCTGTCTGACTTCTTTGCATTACGGATTAAACAGTCCGTTCAATGGGCATACATATTTAAGCCTGTGCTGTGTTTTACATAAACCTAAGTATATTAGCATCTACCTAATACCTGTCTTTTGGTAAAACTCATGAAAGAGGTCAATAAAAGCTAATATGCCCTGCAATTGTCTCACTTTTAAATAAATCATTAGTACCAAAATGTCTCACTTTGATGGCAAACATTATGGTTGTTTATACCACAGCACTCTTGAATGGTTGATTCCGATTGGTCAGAAGGTGTTGAGTGATTTCCCATAACAGCAGCTTTCACTATAGTGCCATCTGCCTGGTTTTTATTAATGCACTAATTCTAATCTTATTGTTTCTATTATAACTATTTACACAGGGACTTGTATGGCAGACGCACCACATAAAAAAAAACGAGTGTAATCACTGATATGGTGAAGTTTAATGTGAGGAAACATGTATTTAACATTTTTGGAAGGAGTCTCCAGCGTCACTCAGAGGTAAAGCTGAACAAAAAAACTTCCTTTAAGTTTTCTTACACAGGAAAGACTTCAGGACAGAGGGATTTGCAATTTCTCCGTAAAATGACATGCTGTGTTTGTTGTTGTTATTGTTTTGGTTTGTTTGTTTGTTGAACAACCATTACAGGAACAAGTAGATAACAGGGAATATATATATATATATATATATATATATATATATATATATATATATATATATATATATATATATATATATATATATTGCTTAAGTACCAAAACATTAAATGTAACAATAAAGGGATAAAAAGTATGATGTGTTGTTCTTGAATTAATAAAAATTGTAATCATTGGCAAATTGCTGTGGTATAGAAAGAACACAGCAGTTTGGGACATGCTGTATTGTGGGTTGTAATGGCATCACACCACCTCGTCACTGATTATTTTCTTATAACAGCAAGTCCTATCATGCTTTATATGCTACTTAATGGCTTATTGGTTTTAACTAGAGTAGGTGCATCTATAACATGGCCAGTGAGTTGAAGTGTCATCTCCACTTTCCGCAGCAAATTTTACTAAAGTTCACTGAGAGCAAACTATAGAGTTACTGGTACAGATCACATACTGTAATATAAACGGAGTAATCTAATTAACGGGGACAACAAAACATTCAAACGCATATAGACAAATTCCTTTCAGTTATATTCAGTCAGTCCATATGTAATTGTATATCAGCTACTAAAGTCCCTAATAATTAAATGTGCTGAGTTTTTCTTCAGAAAAATCTAATGATTATGGTACTTTGGAAACACACATCTACAGGCACTGAAACTCACACTTTGCACTTGTTTAGTATGTTCTCCTCTTGGTCCCAATATTCAGTTTATCTGTGCCGTTCATAGCCACATCTGCACATTTGTTTCTGATCTAATATCTACTCAACAGCAAAACTCACATCCAGTATGTAGAAAAATATGAGCAGCGAGTCCCCAAATATAATACCCTGCCATACAGTGTGCTAGACTGCTTTGATCCATTGTGCATATCAGGTTATTTTAGCCTTATAATCTACTTGATGTTTGTATTTTAAGTAAATTTCACAGTTTTAGAAAGAACCTGGAGAAACTTTGGCTAATTAAATAAAACAGATTATAAATAAGCACTATGCAAGTACAGTTCAATATTTACAGATTTAAAATCAGTTACAGTGGTCCAGTTATCATCCACAACTGTACAAATAGGCATTTTTAAAAGGCTGGTCCCAATTGCATATACACTTATCAAAGAAAAAAAAAATCCCTAAATTACACTTATCGTTTGCTCGGTATTTTAAGACTTGACACCAATACTGTGTTACAAACCAGTGCATGAAAGGAGTCTTTAGTTTTCTGAATCTTCATTGTAACAACACAGATGGTGCAAAGTCCTGAATCCAGGCTCCATTATATTTAGTGGACTCCAGGAGGGCCTACAGACTCTCACATTAGTGAGGCAACAGTCTCAGGAGTAACTTTCATTCTCACTCCATATAGTCATCCACTGCTTCTTCTCAAATGGATCAAACATGATGCTTTCATCTGTAAAGTGGCGCGTCTCTTTACGGATCCTCACAGCATGGTACTTAGGAATGCTGTCATCATACTTGGAACGTTTGAAAAATCCACACTGATGGACAGAATGCAAAGAAAAAGAAGCAGTTCTAAATGTCAGTGTAATGTCACAGATTTTTCTTTTTAGAGGTTTGAAGGTTTGAATCGAGTTTCAAGAGTGAGCGTTATTGAAAGAGCATGCTTGACAAGTGTGTATAGCGTTTAGAATAGGACATCCAGCCAATCAAACTGGTAAAGGAACATCTCTGAAACAAAACTGTAATGAAGGACCAGTTAGACGTCTGCTTCAGAGAGAGGAAATGCAACAAAGCAGTGAGTGTAAGGGAGAAAGAAATAAATACTGCAAATTTTAAACTTCACACAACATTGAAAAGCGAGGCACTCTGTTAACAAGAAAGCACTTTGTTCTTTCTTTTCTTCTTTTGGCAAAGCAAAAGATGCGTTAGTAATTAAAGTGTTAAAACTGTGTGCCACATCACACTCAGGCACTACGGTGGCCTTGTGTATTTTACCCAGGTAAAGGCCTCTAGGCCTCAGTGGAGAGCTTGTCTGTGTCTGAGGGCTGAGCATGGATCTCAGCTTTGTGATACGCAGCATCGTATTGGTCTTTTTGGGTACGATTGAAGAAACCACACTACAGAGGGAGCAAGGTGATTGATCACTGAAAGCAACTGATGGTAAAGCGTGTGTTTTGACAGAACACTTGATAGAGCTTTAAACCTCACTGCCTTAAAACCAGTTATTTAATTTTAACTACTGAAAGCTTTGAATATGTTTGTTGTCTGTCGTCCAAACAGAGCAATTTATGGTAATAGTTGACCTCAAATAACATCAGTATCCAATATAAGTGGTAGAATTTATAAGCTTAACCATTTTAAAAAAAATTATTCATATTCAAAACCCAAAAACCACAATCTGTTTCATTTGCTAGGCTTACCTTCCAGAGTAGAAGCACTAGCAGAGCGAGCATCAGTATTCCCGCTAGTACGGCCACTAGAATTATCCACCATGGCACTCCACCATAGTGAGCCACTGTATTTTCAGGGAAGATAGTCAATCTCACCTTTCAGAGCAGAGAAAACAACAAATTACTCAGGATGCACACTTTCTGATGCAGTACAATATGTCATGAAACTTTTTCCAACGGTTAATAGAATTAGAAGAGGTTTTAAGCTGGTCTAAAGCATATTGTATAAACAGTGGCCAGTATACCTGTGTCTCAGGATTCTTCAGTACAATGTTCTTAGCAGAAACATCAAGACTGATTGAGGCTTTCACTATCAAGTCAAGATAATTATACGAGGCATAATCCTGTTATAGAAAAATAGAGAACATTTGTGTGCATTGTAGATTTTCTTCATATTGAAATTATTATATATATACTATTTTACTTACTTCAAGGAAAGTCGTGTTCCAAAGGCGAGACCTCAGTATAATGTGCGCACTACTGTCCAATCCCTGTAGAGGGCACTTGATATCCACACAATTCAAATCCCCAGCACATGACTTAGAAAATGTATTAAATACAATTAGTAATCATCAAGCAAGATTCGTGCTACTACAAAAATAATAATAAGAAGAAAAATTTCAAATCATTTACCAGAGTTTTGTATTTTCTTTTCTCTGTGAAAAGAGATATTTTGCTCCCTTCAGATGTCCTGTTTGGCTCTGCCTGACGCTTCCTTCTTGAGAAAGTGGATCCCTGAAAGAGCAGAGAAAATGTTCAGTATAAAATATATGGTAAGATAAAGTGCAACTATTAGCTTAACGTGACAGAATAGTATTTCTATAAAATAGAGTCAAATAAGGAGAGTAAATAAATATACTAATAAATGGAGGATTAGCACAGGTTTGTTTATTAATCGGGTGAAGTATTACATGAATAAAAATTACCTGCACTGAACAGACCTGCATTAATTACAGTAAAAAATATCTACAAGTTGAAAGTATATAAGCACACGGAAGAATAGTGAGGATGATGTACTTCAGTCAGGCCGTTTGGGTTGATCTCATTCTCTGGTGAGCAGGTGATCTGTTCCAGCCCTCTCGAGGTGATCTTCACCAGGTACAGAAGCCATTTCCCCACAGCACTTTCTTTAGGCCACTGGATATTGATGGAGGCTGAGCCATACGATTTCAGTGGCTTGCCTAAATTCATTACCTGCAACCCAAATGTTTAATTTTTCATGGTCATTTTCATATTTTGTCATTTTATTTTATATTATTTTCTTTCTTTTTTTTAAATGTATAAGCAGCCTTTAAAGTTTATTATCAGATTAAATAAAAAGGCATATAATTTCCTGGTAATAGTATTTTCTTACCCTAAATTCATATTCAATCAAACTGCCAACTTCTTCCTCTGTCTTCATGGCACTCTCTCCTCTAACATTCCCTCCAAAATACATCTGTGATGGCTTGGCAACCCTAATGCACAAATAATTAGTTATAAAAGTTACGTGTGTACCCTGATAACAAAATGCAGAAGGCAAATACATTAAATTTGTAGTAATAAGACAGTTAGTATGTTAGACTTCACAGATGTTCCTTTATTATCACAAGAAATGAAAATGGTTAATGCATGTCTGAAAACAACAAAACAATGCCAGTTCAAAAGTTTGCATCTCCATTTCAGAAAGTGATATAAATATTATGTAATAACTTGTATGACCACTTTGCTTTTATCACTGTCTCTATGGATAAATCTTCTCACCAGCTTTTTAACCCTTACAGTTGTAGTTTCTCTTCTAATTCTGCCAGGGTGCTTGCCCATTTATCATGACATAGCTGTTATACAGTACTTCTGCCAGATTCATCAAATCAAATATAGAGATTGACAGGGTCATGAGAAAATTACTTATTCAAAACTAATTCATACTATGTTTCTGTATGGTTTGGTTTTAGATTGTTGCAGGATATACCCACATTTCATGTTTAACATTATGGAATTCTACTTTTATGTAGATAAATGGTAAATGGTAAATGGCAAATGGCACACTTATATAGTGCTTTTATCCACAGTGCTTTACACTGGTTCTCATTCACCCATTCACACACACACACTCACACACCAATGGTATCAGAGCTGCCATGCTCTGAAGGTGCTAACTTGCCTTGCTTTCATTCAAAAAACATGGGAATGCTAACTTTTACACTGGACCATAATGGCAAAAATCCCCTGTATGTTGTATTTAATAATACACAAAGTAAGAGGTGATGATGATACATTACCCTTGCACTGATAGCAGAAGTTCAATCACGACTTTAGCTTTAGCCCTCACTCTCTCTAAACCCCCCTGCAGACTCGTTCTGTTGAAGGACAGGATTTAGAAGCAAATAGTAAAATAGAAACAAAAATAGTAAAAACCTGAATATAAAATTTAAAAAAAATTCTTTTCAAATAAAAATATAATACTTTATTAGAACCGACTTACGTCTCTAGCTGGAGGTCAACCTCAACCTCAGTGGTGTGGAGGGAGATCCTGGCAGTGCTCAGGATAATGTAAAAAGTTACCTAAACATGTGTAGCATATTGTTCCGTAAGAATACAGGATGAAGGAAACTTTATTTGAGTAAAATATCTTTTGAGTAAAATACCTCAGAATCTCTTTTGAATGGGTTCCCCAGTTCACAGTCTACTTGTGAGCCATTCTGATTGGCCGCACAGATCACATGCTTGTCCTAATGAAAGTAAAAATTCTAGTTACACTTTAATCTTACAGAAAAAAACAGAGGGATTTTCACACTTGAAATAGTTAACCCTTTGGCATTGTAAACCCCGGGTAAACAGAATACCAGGTTATTGTTTCACATTTCACACTGTTTATTCTTTACACGGGGTTAACAATGAATACTGCGTTTTTATAATCTGACATTTCACACTGTACATTCCTAAACCCTGGGTTAACGTTCTTATTTGCATATTTGTGGTGTCAACAACCATGATTGGATAAATACAGCGTGCAACCGGTTTAAATAATGGTTTGTCTCACGATTGTATACAATGACTGTGATTGTACAAAGCATGTGACTGTTGCACGCACTGTTCAAATTCTGACTGGGTGTGTGTTGCTAAGAATCTAGCCGTAACATTCTAACACCACATCGTTTCACACTGTACACGTTTGGTATCACAATGCAGAGCAGGGTTTCATAGCCCCAAGTAAAAAGCAGTGCAAACCCCGCTTCTAAATCACAAGTGTGAAACGTTCCTCTACCCAGGGTTAAAAGCGGGGTTTAGAACTACGATAACCTGGGGTTAAGCACACTGAAAAAGCCCTATGGTTTTCTAATTTCATTTTGTTGTTCTGTCTTGAGAACGGATAATCATATCAAAATATTTAATTTCCAAACCCAAAAGGTTTTACTGAATGAAGCCCTGTGTCCTTGCTACTCACTGTAGTTTTCTGAGATCTGAATCCAGAGTATGAAAGCGAATCACCAAACCATCCCATTAGTTTGGCTTCATGAGCATCATCTCCATTCCTATTCTTCACTGTTACCTCCAGAGCAATGTCCTTTTGGTCACTCAGAGATACCACTGCAATATCATTCTTCCTGTTCAACACAACAAAATATGCAAGAAGAAGTGAACATAACTCGCAGGCATATAGAGATATACTGTATGTGGTTCATTTTTGCTTAAACTTTGATACTTACATAGGCAATGGAGGAAATATGTCATGGTTTGATTCTCTGTAACAGAATCTGCATTGGAGCTGCAGGTTACTCTGACAAATGTTGTCAGAACCACACCCCTCCTTTAGGAAGTTCACCTGCGACAGGAAATAGAGAGCCCACATTTTGTTTTCTGTCTCATGTGCGATCACTTTTTGAAGAGTTTATTTAAGCTGCTTTCTGAATTTGCTAATTTCTCAGATCAGTCACTGATTTATCATTCACAGAATCTTTGGTAAGCTGCTGTTACTTTTCTCTTTTGTAGGATATGTAAATGTAAGTAACTATTTGTATAATAATCGTCTATTTCACAAGCTGTTTATAGTAACTCTTCTTTACACTTACTTCAGTGCTGGTCTTGCTTGGTATATTCGAGTCCAGCACAGGCACCAGCTCTGGTAGTGAGGTCTGACTTTTCCCTCTCTTAGCACCCTCAATAGCATAGGACACCTCAATAGGGATTGCTCTCAGTTTATCTTTGATGTTCTCCTGAGAAAGATGATTTCATCATTCATTATACATAATACATCTGATTAAACAAGCAGTTCAGTCTGAAATTAAGTTTGCACAATGTTTTTGTTTTCCCCAAATCGGCCATGAGTTAGACTTTCAGTTTATATTATGCTAAAGTCGTAGCTATGAGTGTTATTTACTTATTAGCACCATTAGCTTCTTAGCTCATGTGCAAATCTGAGGAAGCCTACATGTACATACACCCCAAAATGTTTTGGCTGATAGACTATATTTAAATATCTTAAAGGTCTTTGAACGACAGTTCAGTTAGGACTGGTCACGGGGTGTTGATTAATTTCCTATAACAGCAGCTCTGACAATAGTGCATATTAATGTGCTTTCTACAGTAACAATGTGTAACTCTCCTTATAAATGAATTTAATAAACGTGTCATTGTTGATATGTTTTTTGAAAGGAAGTGTTTATTTATCAGTTTTGGAAGTAGTCTCCTGTGTTAATGTCAGTGTATAACAGTTAAAGGTAAAGCTGTAACCTTGTAAGTTTCCTGCAGAGAATTGCAATCATTGGTTAATTGCTGTGTAAGATGAATAAATCACTTAGGGACGTGGCGTTGTTGGAAAAGAATCCACTCTGGGGTCGTAAACACATTGGACTGAGCCATCCATTTATTGATTCTTTTCCTAAACTGTCCAGTCCTGTTATTTCCTTACTTCATGACCTGACTGACTATTTGTTAGGGTCTGACAGCGAAAAGAATACCATATAATCCAAATTATACAAAATAATGCAAATAAGAATATAAGCGTAAAATATACAGATAACCTGTGGTCCCTGTTTAGTTAAGCTGAAGAAAATCATGCTTAAAATGATTGTATTTTGATGCTTTCTATTGGACTCGTTGATGATATGCAGCAATTACCTGCAG